>NW_019394313.1:0-230037 GCF_000612105.2 Orussus abietinus
AAGATCATCTAAGGATTGTCCTGACACATTCGAAATTTGGATTTAAAAAAAAAAGTTTTTAACTCAGCCCAGGCCAGAACCAAAATGGCGTCGAGTTCTCATATTTCGATCAATATACAATTATCGAAGGCTCTAATATGAGAAACTAAAGGGTCAGGACAATTTTACGAGAATTTAGAACACTCTGGTAATCGATAAACTCGCATTTGAACGAGATAAAGGCAAAAAAAGCGTTGTATGCGCTTCTATGCTAAAACTATGGGAGTACGAGGTCTCGGAGTGAAAATTTAATTGACTTGGAAATCACAGATGGCACAGGGGGCACAGGTGAATCCAGAGGATTTCTGGAGTTTTACTTCGATTTCTTGATATATATTGTACGAAAACGACAGGTGGAGTACGCCATTTGATACAATACCCAATATAACTCGACCCAGCTGTCAATATAAAAACGAACGTCGGCAACATAGGCATTTAGAAAAATGTTCTTTATCGACGTCGACCAAGTTTCTCGACGTGTTTCACTTCACCTTAAGTTTCCGTAAGGCCACATGCTTGTAAATAAACTAGAGAAATAAAAATGAAGGAGGTACGTATTTTTACGTGAAGGATAAAACACAATACAGAGGACATCTCAACGGAGCCGGTCTCCGAGGTATCCCCGATCGCAGGATTTTCCCATCTGGTTTTCCACCCTTAGGACGACAGGTATGCGCCTTGGATGCACTTGCCGGCCGGTCGTCCCGAGGCTTATGGCGCCGAATCGTCGTTAAGCTACGGGTAAGAGATCTCCTTTGAAAGGAAGGTAGGTTGGCTTTTTACGCTCAGCCAGGTATACCCTGACGGGGGTGTTCCATGGGCTGACAGGTGCATCGTCGGCTTAGAGATTCTATGGGTCGGCGTAGAATCCGCCTAGACGTCCCTGGGCACACACTCGAAGGTCCTTCGGAGATGCGCTCCATCTTCCTCTGTCTCTTTCTCCCCCTCTCCTGGGCTCTCCCTACGTCCCGCGTCGAGAGATACCTATCCCGAGGCGGCAGCATCCCTCGGGATAGGTGCTCCGGGCCAGGTAGACGAGTCCGTGCACCCTGGGGTGACCTGCGGTGACTCGGAAACGCGATATCCTCCGCCCCCACTGCAGGGTCGGGGCAGTTTCACGGAGGTGGAGGTGCAGTACCCCAGAAAATGTGGGAGGATGCCCGGGTAGGGCTCGGCCGGCACTTCGAAGACACTTCGAAGACACTTTGAAGGCACTCCGTGGCGCTCTTTCGCCGGGAACCGGGTATCGCATCGCGCCCACTACGTATATTTACGTAATGCGCGTGTATCGCTCGTTTATAACGTGCTGCGAAGACACGCGGCCGAGCGTGTAATGCACCGTGGCGAGCTAGTACAGTGCCCGAAGAAGTTCGAGCCTTTCCGGGGGATTATGCGCCTAGGATCTAAGCCTCTAAGAGAAGGCGCGTTTGTCTGCCGGGATGGGTCTCGATGGAGTTTGACGAGCGTTGAATGTCCGTGCTGAATGCAGAGGAGAGAGAGAGAGAGAGAGAAAGTGAATTACTACATTTTGCTTTGGCTGGATGTGTGTAATTTTCCATCCTCATACCGCGCGATGTGGCGTATGGAAAGATACGATACGAGTAACTCGGTACTAGCGTAAACGTTGGACATATTTTTTAGCGTCTTAGAATTATATGCAAAACGCAGGATAGGGAATATCTTTCTCCTCTTGCTTTGCTCGTTATCCGGTGCAGATTCGACTTTAAATCGATATTTTATCGCCGATTTTTAGGTAGACTATTTAACGGTTTCGTTGAAGCATTAAAGTCTCCGAAATGTCATTTAGCGATTATAGAGTTAATACTTTTGGTTTTTAAGTTATTTCGGTGGTAACTCGTCTCGTCGATTAAGAGCTGTTAAAATAATGACGAAGAACCGAAGTGGCGATTGAGCGCCATCTTGCGAAATTGCGACAGGAGTTGTGTAAGTCAACTGAGTTATTGCAACCATTTATCACCCTGTACGAATGTAGGATATCGTCTTTTCCTCGATCCTTGTCCAAATCGTTCCGATAGCGAGATACATCCCCGATTCTAATCCAGATGCCTAGAAAATATAGCGGTGAAGAATGTAAATCGAGGTAAAAATCTAGCCGGAGTAGCGGAAGCGCGTTCGCGCGCCACATTGCGAAAGGGTGACCGTCGCGCTCCAGCGGCGACGTCGCGAAGCTGCGGCATGTAAGTGCTGCGTGTCCATGCTCCACACTTCCTGGAATGCGATCCAGTAATAGCAACGGCCATTTTCCCGAGAAAGCGCAATTTGAGCCTCGGAACTAAAAGTAAACCGTAAACGAAAGCTCCAAACGAAAATTCAGCAGCATTATCACCTTTCGAAAACCATGCTACCGGATCATGCACTCGTTTCCATGATTTCTTCGGCCTTACCCAATAAGTCCCGTTTATGCCGCGTTTTCGCGATAAACATCCGGGCGTGATACCCACGCACGTCGCGATGGATTAGCAGGCTCAAACCGAATGGAAAAGGCGGGAAAGGTGGCGAAAGTCCACTCGCGCGGCGGTTTACGAAAGGGAACGACGGTCGCGCTCGAGCGGCACCGCCGCGAAGCTGCGGCCGCGCGCAAACGCGCTTTAATGAAAGCGTTTAGGAACTATGGAGGTAGAATACATGAAACCAACAAACTTACCCGTTCCCTTATGTCTTTTATGAAGACTATGAAAAGGAAAGACAGCAGAGGGGCTAACCTGCCTTGCAGCTATTCCATTTCGCCCTTTTCCTATTCCTGTTAACAGTAGGTTTACTCGCGTTTTTTATATACCTGTATCTACGAGCACCCGTCAAATTGACGGGTAAACGAAAACACTCACTTTCTATAAAAAATCGATTTATTAAAAAATAATTCTGTGTACAAATTCTTTGGATGAAATGATTAATTTACGATACAAAAATGGTTAAAATCGATGCTATGGTTTTTTCGGTATTTCTTTTTGAAGTTTGAATTCCGTCAAATTGACGGGTCCTGTAAACCTAGTATTAAATATACTGTATTGCGCCGCGCAACTATTTCTGCGTAAAAAAGGAGAAGAAAGAGTATGAAATCTGCCTTTATTTTCTCTCCTTCATCTCTTCTGTCTTTAGAATTGGACCAGTGGTCTCATATATCCCATGTCCATGTTAGGGACTGACAAGGGCGAGTGGGACATTACATGGCGCGGCGTAAGTTGGGCACCCCGGAGCCGCGAAAAAAGAGCCTTCGAGAAGGACGAACGGTAGACGTTTTACTTTCAAAAACCCGGTACGCGATAGCGGCGCCGCCCGATTCGTCTTTTTAAGAGCGAACGACCGAATTCTATTCGTTCCCGGCATATCGCGCAGCCGCGCGCGATTACACATCGACGGATATGGGCTCACTCGAGCGTCACCGAAAGAGACGCCGAGGCAACGAGATATAAATCACCAAAATACGAGCGCATGCCCCCCCGATCCATGGGGTTGCGCAAATTAAATCCTAATTGCTAGAAGCCGGGAATAAATCTCCTGGAAGTTAATAAACCGTCTTTATATAGAGTAAATAACTACTTCTCGAGCCTCGCGCCTCCCGGCGATTGACTTATTCACAGGGGAAATTACAACTTTACAAGGGCAGGTACGCGTTTCGATTTTAACGGATATTCTTGCTTAACCGAGAAACGAAAGGGGGGTTTTAATCGGAGATCCAGTTTTGCCGAACCGGATTTCTCGTTTTCAAAACAAATACCGGTTGAGGTGGGTTGCTTCCTGACCCTCGTGCGATTGTTAGGATTGCCTTAACCTGAAACGGGACAATGAGTTTTAAGGGATTCCTTTATTTGGGCCGCAAGGTCCGGTTCTCGGCCCTGAAAATGTACTCGTGTCTAGAGAAATAAAGTATAAGAAACACAGATAATAAAAGTAATTAAAGTGCTAATAAAATACGGAAGTCAATACGAAACAGTTTATCATTTTTATACTTATACGTTCCTTATGATTCGGAACCACGGCGACTATTATTCACGCGATAGGCCGTTAATCGGAACAATGGAGGGTTAACAAATGGTTTCATAATAACACTCCATGTTGAATATCGTTCACTAATATGCTTAGAAGCGCGTGCCTCGCAAAGTACTCGGACGTGTGGGCCGGACACGCGTGACATGTGTGACACGCGTCCGTGCACACGCGTATAGGAACGTACGCACATTACCCCACACGGCACGACACCAACAATTATATAATAGAAAGTGAAATAGTCGCAGCTGCCGCGTCCGCAGCTTTCCCGACGGAAAATTCGAAATCCTCCGAGACACCTTCGGCGTCTCTTGCGAAACTAGAAGCTTCCCTCCACCCAAGAACCCCGGGATCTGTAGAATTTACAGTCGTATTTTAGTAAATAATCATCTCCAATGAAACTTGCGCAAACAAATTGGCCCCGCGGCCTTAATGGAAACCCTTTACCGCGGAAGCCACGAAGAGAAACGATTAGCTTTTTCAATAAATAACAGCGATCCCTCTCGTAGATAAACGTTCGACAAGAGGCTCCCTGAGTAAATGGGAAACAATTACTCTCGAATTATTTTATTCGAGGTAACAGCGAGATTGTGTACGACTTACGCATCGAGCCGTGGTACGAATACCGTTTGTTAGTAATCACCAGTAATCCATAGTAATACCAAGGTAGAGCACTTATCAAGCGGCCCGATGCAAGATAGGTCTAATGGTTTCCGCGGCAATTACTCGAGGCGCTCGCTTACACAAGAAAAGAGTGAATGTAAATTGTGAATTGACACGAGGTTAAGAACAAGCGTGTTATTTCGCGATCCGCGCGGTTTCGAGCCCGGCAGATAAATTCCGGGACAGAATGGTAGCAATCGGTACGCGCGGCTCGAAATTTATCGCGAAACCGCGGGTTGGCTTCCCTCGTTATGGCTTGTGCAATGCGATGCGGTAAATCTTCAGGCTTCGTTTATGATACTTGAGAGTTTTATTGTGCCTAACCTATGCCGTGAATCGCGCTGATTGACTCGGGAGAGCGAAACAGCTGAGAACCGCTGGTGACGTACGCGAGCGCTTAGCCGGGCTCCGGAGACTTCGACGCCTCGACGCCCGCACAAGCGATGCTCCCCGCCACATCTCGTTCATTAACAAATAATAACTCGCCCGTACCCGCCTAATTACTCTAACGAACGGCACACGCGCACACCTTGGGCCAACGGTGAACATCTTAGACCATTTTTGACATGCCCGACACGTTTGAACGAGACATAAAAAAGCAGAAGTGTGAGAAAAAAAATAAAATGAAATCGTTTCCTGTGAACAATTCACGTCTAACAGCCATCCTCGAATCAATTAAGCATGAGGTACCCTCGACATCGTCGAAAAACGATTGTTACAAGTAAAATTAGCGCAATAATACCGTAACCTAGGACTATTTGGTATGGCGCATTCCGGCATATCTCCATCGTTAACGAGCGCAATAACTCGTTGGTACACAACTAATTACTCTTGTGCACGTTACACGAGGGTGCGTGGGTAGGCGCGTAACCCATGGCGGAGGCTTTAGTTTACTTTTGCAGGAAAGTTAGAAGAACGAATGGTAGGGGGCCCACGTGAAAGGTAATTGATTTATTTCGGGTAGCCGGAATGCGCGAATCGGGCAATTAGGTATCGAGTTAAATTGACTCGGGGAAAAAGAGTTGGTGTACGTCAAATTAGAGTAATAATACTTACCGCGTCGCTCCCCGATTCGGCGCATTCCGGGACATCTCGTTAATTAACAAGAGTAATAACTCGCTCATACGCGACTGATTACTCTTACTCGGAACTCGCAGGCGTGCGCGCGAGACGCCGTGAAAGCCGCGCACTTAAGCGCAGGCCGGTGCGCAAAATAAGAATAAACAGCCGGGAGAAAATTCACTTAAAAGTAAACCGATTTAATCCCCGCGGTTACGTTTCTTTAATCAAGCCATTAACCATTGAGTTAATCGCGCATAACGGGCCGAAGAAACGGTCGCTGGGAATAAAATTACTGAAATAATACGGCGCCGGTAATAACGTTCGGCCAGGCAGACAAGTGGCGCGGATCGACGCATCTCGTTCGTTAACAAGAGCAATAACTCACTGTTACGGAACTAATTACTCTCGTGCACGGAACACGCGGGCGCAAGAATCTTCGGGAAAGCTCCAGCAGCTCCCCGGCAAAAATACATCCATCTACGTGGAAGAAAACGCCATTGCCACTCGAACGACGCACTTTGACCGTTTCCCGAATAAACATCAATAAAAAATTCCTCGATTCCTATATGAAACCTAGAGCATACCCCAACGAACACTCGTCGTTACATACTTTATACTCAATCCTTTGGCGCGTCGATTGCTGCCAAAACCGCGAAAAGGGTCTCCAAAGAAGACGCCAAAGTTCCGTCTGCATCGCCATAGCAAACGCGTTGGCCCGTAACATCGAAAAACGGCGCAGAGTCGTTAAAAATGCCGCGTCGTTTCTCGATCTCGGCGTCCCGGCGTCGGGTATTTCCTCGATCCCGCCTCGGCCTCGATGCAGGATCAATTGAAAATTTTCCACGGTGCGTAAGGTACGTTAGCGAGTCGAGTGCTTCCCTGAGCAGGGTCGCATTAGGCGGTACGGCCCGAGGCGGTCTTCTCTCGCTGGGTGCCCATTTTTCACGACTCCTTCTTTTTTCTTCTTCTTCTTTTAATTCCATCTCCTCGTTTTCTTCTTTTAATCTCCTGGCCGCTATAGCTTCACGCACGGCCTCCCCCCCCGTCTCATCCGCCTGCCCCCCGCGCCCCGCGCGCGTCTCGGTCTCTCTCATTCGGCATTTACCTCCACCTTCGTCCCTCCCACGGCCCTGGCCCTCTCTCTCCCTCGGTCCTCCCTGGTCTCCTTCCATCCTTCGGGCGTCGCTTCTCGTCTCTCGCTCCCACGCGCCTCCGCCTCTTCTCTCTCTCTCTCCAGCCTCCGCGGTCCGGCGTCTCGGCGCGTCTCCGTCTCTCTCTCGCCGTTCTCTCCTCGAGTCTCGGGTACCTTTCGGAAGGTGCCGCGAGGGAAAGACGGACGGAGAAAGAGAGAAAGCCGGAGGAGGATCCGCGCGGCGAAAGGAAGAGAGAAAGAGAGGGAGAAGGTCCGAGACAGAAAAGTACGATAATGCCGGGTGGCCGGGGCCCGAGCTGGCCGCCTCGTCGATGACTCGATGCTCTGTTTGTATCCGCGCAGGTCGCGATCTCCCTCTCTCTCCCTCCGCCGGGGGGCCCTCTCTCGGTCCCTCTCCGGGCGCGGGCCCCGCGCGCCCCGCACCGTCTCGATCGTCGCGGGAGGCGACCCTCGTCCCTCCCCAGCGCCTGCTACCTGCGCGGCGCTCTCTCTCTCCCTCACCGACGCGCTGGCGGCCCCTCTCGCCGTCTCGGTCGCGCGGCGGCTACCTGCGCGGGCCTCGCTCCGACCGCGTCGGGCGGCGCGGGCGCGAGAGAGAGCCGGCGCGGGAGGGGCGCGGGGCCGAGGGAGAGGAAGAGGGATCGGTCTCGCCTCAGGGTCTCTCGCGTCTTTCCTCCGCGGCCGCGCTCGGCCTCCGGAGTGGGAGGCCGCGCGGGAGAGGGGGCCCGGCGCAGGTGAGCGAGACGAGGAGCGGCGCGGAGAGAGAGAGGGAGCGAGAGAGAAAGAGAGAGAGAGAAAGGGGGAGGCGGCCGGGATGCTGGGAGGCGGCCATGTTGCCTCTCCCGAGAGAAGAGAACTCCGCGGGCCGAGAGCACTCCGTGGTTCGTTTGTTGGTTGCAGCAGCGGCTAACTTTGGTCGGCGAATAGAGGCTGGGCACCCTGCGAGCTGTTGCCGGCCCCAGGAGCGACCGGCCGGCCATTCGGTCGGGCAGTGAGAGAGATCGTGCTCGTCGGAGGGAGCGCCTCCCGGTGGTGGACCGCGCGCGTCGTCCGCGGGCCCGCCGCTGCCCGCCCGCCCGGCGGGCCGCGCCGCGACGCCGGCCCGCGCCGCCAGCTCCGGCCCCGGAAGCCGGCGGGCCGCGGGGGAGGCGGAGGAGGCCGAGGAGGCTCCTGTGACAGTGCGCGGATCGCGAGCCGAGCGGACAGTGCGCGGAGTGATACGGTTTCCCGCGAGGAAGACGGCCCGAGCGGCTCCTGCCTCTCTTCGCCGCGAGCGCGCGCGTCCTGCCTCTCTCTCGCGCGGCCGCGCTCTCCCTCCCTCCCTCTCTCTCTGGCTCGCGCTCGGCCGCGCGCTCCCTCTCGCTCCCTCTCGCTCGCCGAGCCCTCTCTCCCTCTCGCTCGCGGCCGAGACCGCGCGTCCGCGTCCCTGCCGCGCCGCCGCCGCCAGGACCACCCCGGACGACCCTAACCTCCGCGCCGGGGGAGCCGCCACGTGGTGACCGCGCGCGAAGCGGAGATGTGAACCGGGACTTATGGGACCCTTGGTAGTTTGTAGTTCGGCCTCCCTCCACGAGCCTCCCCCCCGATGCACCCGCTAATACGCTCCCCTCTAATACGGTTTCTTGACAAGTGAGTATGAAGATCGTGCACGTGCGCCTCGACGCCGTCTCAAGCGGTAGGCGACCGGCTCGACGAGTTCCCCGGGACGCCGCACCGACGCACCCGGCAACGCGCTTCCGAGTCGCGTGGTCTCGCCGAGGACCCGCTCGATGCATGCTACCCGGGGACGATACGTCGAATCGGCGTCGCGCCGCGGTTTCGAATCGCCCCCAAGGAACGCTCGAGCGTTTTGCCTCTCGACGCGTTCTTTTACCGCGTTTGCCCCTATTTGTACTTTTACGATATTTCATTTTTCACACCGGACATCCGCGTTATTCGGACGCGTACCGCGACCCTCGGTTGCGACGTAACCGAACATACGTCGTTTCATTGATCCGACCGGTTGCTCCCCTGTTCGATTTTGTCAATGAACCAGCTGACTCGGTGCATAGAGCCTTGATGCGTTAACGCGGAGGACGCCGGAGAGCTCCGGTGCGCTCGACTGCGCTGCCATTCTTTCCTCGTCTATTGTCAGGGTCGAGGATCGGTTTAATGGATTCTACGACTTTAACAAGGGCCATCAATTTTCTACGGCTGATGGCGGATCACGGTGGACTCTGCGTGCGCACGGTTAAATCCCTTATTAATATTCCCACGTAATGAGATGCGTTTAATCGATCAGGGCGGGATTTAGAACGGTCTCTCCTCTTTAAAATGAAGATTCGTTCTTATAGACGATGGGTATCATTCTTTTTTTTGTTTTTTCTTTTCTTTCCTTCGAAATTAAATCCTGACTGGGTTGAGCATAAGAGCGTTTCCCTGCAGAGGACGACCCTCGTATCGGCGTTAAGGATCAGGATTTCCATTTCCTGCGGGCATCGCGGATAAAACGGGGAAGGTGGACGATTGCCAGGATATATACGCGCGGTTTAACTCCCTCGACGAGACGCCATAGCTTCTCGGAGCCTGCAATGGTGGGCGGATCCTTCGGGGCGATGTCGATGTCACATCGGGAGGACGAGGGTCCGGGGTCCTTATGACGTCCCGGAGTCACGGAATGTTCCCAGAGTACCCGCGGAATATCTGGGATCGATCCCCCTGCTTAGAAGCGTTGACTGATCCGGATTAAATTCCTCCCAGGATCAGGCTCACCGCGTGCTGGCCCGAGATAAACGTTTTTATTCACTGTAATTCCATCCAACTCAGTCAGGACTTAGTGCCGAGGACGTTTTAGACCGCAGTTTGCGCGGGGAAATGGTAGTGCACTTTGGACGAGTCCTGGGCGTTATCAAGGAACTTGAATGCTCTGATAAGACGTCTCATGACGCGGAGTACGAGCTATTTATGCATCCGAGTAAAGTTGACGATTTTTCACGGGGTAGATGTGCTTAGTGATTTGTTCAACGAGATGCCGTGATATTTCAGAGTCCTTAAGAACATCCGTTGTATCTCCGAAATGCGACTGGAGTTCATTTAACGAAATAATTTCGGCGAGGGATTTTAATACCTTTCGACGAGTTTTCTTTGAAACTTAAAATGTTTTCGGATTCCCTCAGTTTTGTAATAAAATCTAAACTAGCTTATTGTCGTTGGATAAATAATGGTACTTTCACAAACCTGCGGTGATTCGGAGCTAGGCATGATGGCTAACTGATACCGACATCGACTGTACGCGGTTGGATCGCAACAAAGGAAGTTGAAGTATTTTCGAGAGACATTCCACGGCATAGGAACAAAGAGATCCCCGAAAAAGGTGATCCTCCCAGGATCTTTGAAACGCATCTAAGAAACCCTTTGGTACCTGACTCTCTACCGGCCCGTAACCAGGAACGGTTAGGGGGTCCAAGACCCATCAGCAGTAGCACCTAACAGATCCTGGTGATAAATCGATTCTTTTCTTCGAAACTTTCCTTCACTTTTCTAGAACGGAAAATTCGGTTTTCCGATCGGAATCCTTCCTCTTCTTAAGACAGCCACCGTGCAATGGGGATCAGTTTTTGAGTCCGTGGTTCCCCTCCCTGAACACGTGGTTTAGGACATCGTTTCCATCGTCGAGGAGGTCTTCCTGGACGACCTCTGCTGGCTTCTCCGCACGGTTAGCACATACGTGTTCGATGGTTGCTCTGGTAGTTAGCACACTCGTCTTTAACACTCCGAGCACTCCACTTATCCTGGGGTCCAACTCGTCGGGTTCGCCAGCGCGAATCTGGAGGCTGGAGCGCGACTACTCCCAGCTGATGTCTGCTCGCAGCAGCGTCTACGAAGACGCTGCGAGGGCGTAGGTACTTGGAATACAAACAGACTCGGAGGTGGGTCCGATCCGTTGGCCGGGGTTCCTTTGAGAATCAGGTTAGACCGGCCGAACCTGCTTCTCTCTCTTGCGTGGCCGCTCTTTGGTTACGGGCTTTACTCGTTTCTACCACCGCCAACACCGGGTTCCAAACCGCTCCTCTTCTTCCGCTAACGTAGCAGCCACCAGGAACCGGGAGATGACCTTCCTGCTCCTTTCCTTCCTGCTCGTCCCTCGTCGCACCTGGCCCCCAACTCCCACGATACCGGAACCCTGAAGGGAACATAACCATCGCGACCGAGGTACTTCTTAAGATTTAAGTTGCCCAAAATGGACGGTCAGCTAAACTCTTCGGACAACTGAACGCGTTCCCACACATATAGCGGTCTTTCCGATTAGCGGCTTTCGCGAAGCTAGAGTACCCGTCCCGGAATGAAGGCAGTGTTTGTTTTCGGTTTAGACAGAGGGCACTGGTCGTTGATCCAATTCTATGTTTACTTGGTGATTAGTCGTGGAAAGCGATTCGAATGTTCTCCGGTCGATTGTGTCTGCCTGCTGGGAATTAACTGACCTTAACCCTTTTCCGCCATTCTAAAAGTGGGACGATCTTCTTCGAGACGTCAGCGAGACGCTTTGAAGTGCAGCTGGTCTCGACCTTCCTGGTTATCTTGTAATATCCCGGTTTTCCTTTCTCCGAGACCACTTGTGGTCAGCTAGACCGGAATCTTTCTTAACTTATAACTGTGGCACGGTGTCGGCACGAATCCCGCGTTGCAACAAGTGCAGCCCGGAGCTGCTATCCGCTCGCAACAACGCGGACAAGGATGCTGCGAGAGCGTAGACACTTGGAACACAAACGGACCCTGAAGTGGGTTCGATCCGACGGTCGGGATTCCTTTGCGAATCAGGTTATACCGGCCGAACCTGCTTCTCCTCTCTTCCGGCAACGTAGGCTTCTAGAGTTCGGCCAATCATCTCGTCCTTCATTTTTCTTCGACTTCTGCTCCATCGAGCGGTTCGTTGGCCTTTTTATTCTAACAAAATGGATCCCCGAACCGATCCAGTTCTCCTTCCGTCAACAGGGTCTTCCGGAATCGGACTCCAGTTTCGCCCCCGTTCATCCCGGTTATCCGACGATCCGCTGGTGTCGTTTATTTCTCTAAATTTACCTGGGACCAGCCTGTGCCAAAATCCTGCCAATTTACTCCTCGTCCGGTTTCCTGCGCGATCCCACATGGTGCAGGAAGCCCAAAAGTGGATCCAATCCGGTGGGAAGGGTTGCCATCCGAAATCAGGTCACAGCACCCGAACCTGCTTCTCCTGTTTTACCGACACAGGCTTCCGGTATCGGGCTGATCCTATTCTTCTTCCGGCAACACGGGCTCCTGGAACTAAACCAGTTTCGTTCCTTCCATCCGATTCTTCCTAGATTCGGGCCGGATCTCTCCTTCTCCCATCCGAATCAGCTGATTCACTCGAGACCTCGCGTTCTCGGGAATTCCGGTCTCCTCGACTTCTACCACCCAATGTTCCTAGAGTCTCCACTATCACTTTCGTCCTTTCCTTTTCCGCTCACGCCGGAATCTCTCCCTCTGCTCTCTTTCCTCCCGCAGTCGCCTGGTTCACCTGCTGACTTGGTCGTAGTCTCGTCTATGTTGGGAATCCAGGACTCCAACTTCCGATGCCAGCTCGGAGCCGTTGTCTGATCGCAGCAACGCCGACGAGGACGCTGCGGAGGCGTAGGTACTCGGAATACAAACAAACTGGGAGGTGGGTTCGATCCGATGGCAGGGGTTCCTTTGAGAATCAGGTTAGACCGGCCGAACCTGCTTCTCTTTCTTCTGTTGCGGGCTTTACTCGTCCCAGCCGCCGCCAGCACCGTTGGGCCCAATCCTCTCCTCTTCTTCCGCTAACGCAGCCGGCTCCGGGAACCGGGCTAACTCCGTCTCTCTTCTTCCTCCCCATCCCGTGGTCTTCCTCGCCTCCTTCCTGGACCGGGATCCGCGTTCGGGAGCTTCCTGGTTACGTCTATTATTGCACCTGTCTATCCGTCAGCCACCAACTGGACCCCGTTTTTCTTTTTTCCTCGCTCTCCACCTGACTGCGACGTCTCTCTCGTCTCGTACCATTCCAGTTTTACCCACGACTGTGCTACTGGGGAACACCACCACCACTCGGTCGCGACGGGTTTCGTAACACCGTTGACTCTGATTTTTCCTGCGGGAGTCCCTCTCCTTCTGGACCGCGTCGTGCATACGATTAGGGGCCTGCCCTATTTTTTGACCATGTGCCGCGAGCATTGTTCATCGCTCCAGGGGGAAAGGTCTCAAGTCGGAGGATCGTTTTCGCACTTTTTCTCCACGCGAGAGACTTTTACCATCCGATAAGGAACCTCACGTTCCTCTCATCTGACGTTGCGTTTGTTAGGTCCGACATGCGACGTAAGGCAAGGCCGAAGTAAGGGAATTTTTTTCTTGAATTATATCTTACAAGGTGAAGAATCAGGAATTTTAATGCAAAGAATCTTGCAAGGGTTAAAGATCTCGGAAAAATGATTTCTCAGAAAATTTGGGGTTTGGCTGGTAAACGTTGTTTCGTAGCTATTAAGAATTATTGTTTTTATATTCTAGGCGGTCTGCTTTGGATTTTATTATAGTCGGATACTTTTTACTGAGGTATATGTAACTAGACGTACTATATGAGGGTGAATGACTTTGGTCGGACATTTTAGTTAGCCGACCGATTATCTGCTAATCCGGCGTTCACGCACGTATACGTATACGTGAAAAATAATATAAGGTGTAAAGTCATTTCGTAAAAAAAGTCCCGAAGGTGTCAATTTACTACCACACTCAATCTGTGAGTAAATCGTCGCATGGTTGTTTATCTTAGCAGACTGTTACTACGGCGAGTTTCTTATGCGTCGAGCGTTTTAAAAGTGACAGCCCACCTTTCAATGGACTTTTAATAAGCCTGGCGCGTGAAAATACGACCATGGCTGTGCACATAACCTATTCAGGGAGCCGAGATGCCTTTCCGGTTTTTCTCTTCAATTGTTACTTAAAGGCTGAGTGCCTTTCGAATATTTTAACGCCTACTATTGTCGCGCGCTCGGTAAGACTCCGGAGCTCTAATTGTCGCTAGTTATCATTTCTGAGACAGTCATTCAGTTTCTTGGTATTTGTCGTATTAAAAATAATATCACACCGATAAGCTAACAAATAGTTTCTCCGAGGAATGGTGTACGCAAGGGATTATAAAATGTAATTTCGCATGAAATGTTCTTCCTATTTAACTTTTCTCCGAAGGTTGATATAAAATAATGACCTGCAATCCACCACCGTCTCTGTAAAATGTCGGTAACTTTGATGCTTACAGTGTTAACAGTGACCCTATTGTCAGCCGTAGGAAATTAATTGGGTACCTTTAATGCGCGACGGCAGATGCAGATGTATAGATGGCTTTTGAAAAAAAAAAAAAATGGTTCTACCCCTTGCGAGTCATCGCCGCTCCCGGAATCATTTTTTGACGTTTACGAGCGTATTTGAGATCTCCCCTATCTGGATATAAATATTAATGCTAACGCGTTTCAGTACCGAAATTTTCCACATCTAATGATTCACGACGCTCAATCATGCCTACGGGCATTTTCGCAAATTTGTCATCATTTTCTTAAATGTCGCGGCGTACAATTAATAAAATTCCACATCGCTTATTATACATTATAAATGAGATCGATATTTTAATGTATATGTTTTAATTACTAATTAACGTAATAGTGAAAAGACAACCCACTGGTAAAACGTTAAGAGATAACTGGAAGGGGTTCGGCAATGGCGGACGAAGAGAACGGCTTCCTCCGCCATTGAGGACGCAGAAGAAGCGAAGACTCGTATGAATAACCTTGACTCGTTCGATCTCTGCTCCACAGGTCTCCCTCTTCTTACGTGCCATACACTCAGCAGCCTGTGATATACTGTCCCATATCTAGACCTACGATACGTAGCCATAGACGTAGGTTACACCTTCTCCCTCTGAATAAGCTTTAACGCCGCGCCGAGGACGACCGCGAAGACGACGACCTCCGCCGTCAGCGTCAGTCACGTGCACCTAGCACGTTGCCGTCCTCACCTGCCTAATTACGGAAACAAGACTCAAAGGAGACAAAAGAGAAGGAGGATGTCGAACTGTACCGACGAGACGGAGAACGCACCCCTGCCCATGCAGGAGGCCCTCTCACCGGTGAGTAAAAATTATTCCAAATAAATATTCCCTTCAAAATAAGGCGAGAATTCTTGCCAAAGAAAGTTCAGTTAAATGTGAAAAGTTATCTTACTCGATGGGGAAATAACATCTGGATTTATCTAGAAAGTTGAATTGTTAATATATGAGATGTTTCAACGGAAGGACGCCTTCGGTGAATTTTGTTAATTTTATTAAATATCGCGTGCAATCAACTTCTTGAACTTTCATCTATACTCTCGTGGGATTTTTATGTGCAGATGATAACTCATTTAAAATAATGCGTAGTTGTCGTTCATCCCTGGGTTTTTAAGACACTTGTCATGCTTCGGTAGGGGAATCGAACCGATACTTAAATCGACAAGTGGCGCACCTCGACGCGATCAGGTGGACCTTTAGAAGGGCAATTGTTCGACGAGGCCTTTGTCCGTCCTTCTCCGGTCGTACATTTTTGCGTTGAAATTCCTTTGATCTAGACTGAAGCGACGAGCCGATGAATGGCGCCGCCGCCATGAACGCAGTCCCGTACCTATACTGTTTAAAAAAATATGATTATTTTATAAGGGAATAAGGTTTAAAAATAAACTTAGGTAAACGATCGTAAAATTAAAAAACCATCCTAGTTTGCATACAATGCGTACTAAATGACTTTCGAACGTCAAATTTATCATTTTTCACAAAATTATAACGCGATGTTACAAAATCATAAATTTACCTAGAATTTCATAATAAATGTATATTAATTCACTGTTAAGACATCAAATTTATAATTTTAAATCATAAAAATCCTAAATTTACCTAGAATCTTATAATAAATGTATATTAATTCACTGTTAAGACGTCAAATTTATAATTTTACTGCAACCTTATGTACTAAAAGTGTATGAATTTTAGACATTTGTTTTGACGGTGTACCCTAACGGACCTACGACCAACCCCTCGGGGCGCTTACGTTCGAACCTAACCTCGAAACTCCGAGGATTCTTATAATAAATGTACATTAATTCACTGTTAAGACGTCAAATTTATAATTTTACTGCAACCTTATGTACTAAAAGTGTATGAATTTTAGACATTTGTTTTGACGGTTTACCCTAACGGACCTACGACCAACCCCTCGGGGCGCTTACGTTCGAACCTAACCTCGAAACTCCTCGGATCGTTCCTTGCCCCGCGACGGAACGGCCGCGACGAAACGGCCGCGCACTTACACCGAGGAATCTTAACGGCCTCCGGAAAGTTAAGGCGGGATCCTCCCGCGTCCATTACTGTCGATTGCAGCGCCTCCCCGGATACCTTACGAGATCCTAAAGGGTTACGTTCGCTCGTTAGGCCGGACGTCGTCGTTTGCTCCGCGACCATCGTCGGGGAATCCTCGCGTTAGCACATCGGCCCGGGAGATACGGATACACCGATGCTCTAAAAGTAATAGGAGCACTGGATTAAATAATCAAACCGACGGAATGCCTGGGAAATTGCGCTCGATATCAGCTCTCGACCAGAAACGTTGCTCACTCGGGGGAAATATATTTATACCAGGTGGAGTTTGCATACTTTATTTTCCACGTTCATACGATAAGGATGCTAATGCTGGACTTTTTAGATCTTCGCAGAGTAAACTGGGAAAAATCGGCTTCGCCCTTAGCGAAGGCGAGTAACAGTGCCGATATTGAACGGGGGTTTCACTTTTTTTTTTTATAAGTCCGATTATCTGAAGGGGAAATTAAATCCCGTAAAAAGTCCAGTGCTCGTTGCCGAGTCTCTCACCTGGGATTTAAAAAATCGTGGGGGGTTATATGTGGTTGTTAGACGGAACGGGGTCCTTTGCTCCGCGGCTATCTCGTGGGAATACTCGCTTTGCGTTAACGTATCGGTTAAGGAGATACATTAATGAAGATATTCATTTATTTAGGGGGCAACCAGAATGGAAAAAGAGCACTTAAGAAATTTCCTTCGATGCCAGTTCCAATTTTATTACTCTCGTTTGCATGAAAAGGATGATAACGCCGGGCATTTTTATAGCGTTAAGGTGTCCATCGAGAAAAATCCTTTTTGCCTTTGAGGGAAGGGTTCGTATAGATTGAACGTTCATCGACTGAATGTTTAAAAAAAAATTGAATCAGCTGGGTAAAAAATGTTTATCGATACTTCTCGCCAGATGCTATAAGAAACTCTTAAGGATCACGTTAGCTCGTTAGGCCTAGCGCAGCCATTTGCTCTGCAAGCATTGCGAGGGAATCCGCTCGTTGCGTTAACGTATCGGCCCGAAAGATAGGGATGTATATTTGCGATGGAAGTAAAAAGAATACCTGATTAAATAATCAGAGGTACGGAATGCCTAGGGGAATAACATCTCTGGTATCGTTACTTGGCCGGAGAAAATCGAAGGCGGTTTTGTACATCTTATTTTCGCGATTTGCACAAAAAGCTTGTTAACGGTTAACTTTTTACGGCATCGTAATGCGATGTGTAAACTTAGGAAAATCCTGTTTGGCTTTACAGGAAGTGTCGATAGCTCAAAGAGAAAATAGAATTCCCGAAGGGACTCGGTGGACGCGCGATGATTAATAATTAGATAGATAAGGAGTTTTAACGTCGCAAAATTTTGCGTAGCTCGCATTAAACTAATGGGGTGTTCTTAAATTTATTTAAACCATTCGAGCAGGACGGTTTATTACCGAGCCTTTTCCTGTGGCTTAAGAAGTTCGAAAAAGTGTCTTCTTTTTTTCTCGTCAAGAAGAACGTCGCCATTTGCTCTGCGTCCATCAAGAACGGATCCTCGGCTTCGCATCCGTGCAGATGAAATGTAGAAACGTACTAAAAGAAATATAGAAACATTTAATTAAGCAGTAGAATAAAAAGTAACGAAACACCTGCAATAACTGCATTTGATATCAGCACTCGAAAAGAGACGTCGCAGGTTTAACGATATCGGGAAAGAACCTCATGAGACTGCACAGGAAATTTATTAACACTGATGAATATCTGGTAATTAAATCGCGAAAAAAAATGCTTGTCAGGTGCATAGATCAGGAACAAATATGGGCCGTGGAACGAATTAACCGATTTTAACGTTAATAAACACGTTAAAATACTGCCGGGGTTCTAACTAGTTGACATCCCTTGAGTACAAAGTCACTTCGAGCTATAAAATCACCCGAGGAGGATTCTCTTCAATAGACCTCGCGTTCGGCCTCTATCGGGGGCTATCCACCATCCGAACAATAAGACGTAAGTGACAATCATCGCCCGTTTGTTCGAGGGAAAATTTACGTACGGAAAGTCGTAAAGTGAGAGTGGAATGCGTCTTCCGTACGGGACTGCATTGAACCTGGGGAGAAAAGTTGGACGGGCGTAAAGAAACTCATTGAAGAAGACGTTGACAAACGATACGCGGCCAGTCAATAACAGTCAGTGAAATTCCACTAAAGATGCTGGAATCCCTGAGCCACCGACAGTGGGAGAAAAAGTACTGCGCATATCAAACGAGAGACAATGGATGACAGCGATGGTAAAATATCGTGACTTAACGAGGAAACGGCACGTTGAGTGTAATTAAAGAATCAACGAATGACAATCAGAGAATCGGGATGTACGTAACGTACCTTAAAAGTCCAAAATCACGATCGTACGCGTACATGTACGCGTTAGATTTTCTAATTACAGTTCACCACTTCGTATAATTCACTCTCCTGTCAAGAAACGTCACTCTTTGGCATTTTATGAATTATATCGTTTTTATCCGATTCGTTAACGTCACGTACGTACATACCAGATTTGCAAGAAATGTCCTTCGAGTTAAGTGCCGCCAGTGAATTCCTCTGGTAGCAACAATTACAAAGATTTCTTACCAAGGGTAAAACTGCTGCTAAGTACTGATGATTGAATTTTGCAAAAAGTACTGTGCATATTAAGCGCGAGGCGATAAAACCTACCGACGGGGTGAGAAAAAAGCCGCAAGATCAATTGCCTGTAACGAGGAACGAAGTATCGAATAAGACTAGACACCATGCATCTTGAAATTCAAGATTACGGTCATATATAAGAGCGGCGTATTCAAGTCGTACTTTTCCTTTTGTCGGGACTCACTTTCAATGAATGTTGTCTACGGGTGTTGAGAATTTCCCTGTATTAATATCGTTTGATCTTTAAGAATCGCTATTTTCTCGTAACCTCCTCATCAGATTATCCAAGTATGTTGAGAAATATTTTTTTCTCCAATTTATACAATGTCAGCGGTAAAACATATTTCAGGCCACGTGGTCAAATTTCGGCCACGTGGTCAATTTTCAACTCGATTGACTCGCCAATGCCGATCAGCTGTGTGGGAGATCGGTTATCAAAGGAAACGAGAAGCGCGAGCGGTTGATTGATAAGTTGTAATAGGCATGGAATTACTGACATTGTGAGGAGTTCCTTGCAAGCCGCTCATGACACTGATTAATGTTACGAAAGGTATTTCTGCTCGGTGGATATCGCGAAGTCAAGGATGCGTCGGTGAAGTTCGGTTGCGACCTTAGTGCACCGTGACGGCGTGATTATCACTAGACGGCTTGCATCAAAATAGATTCAAATGCTTGGATCATTTCTGGCGCGAATATAATAGTTATCGAGTGACGATCCTCCAACACGAGGTCGTAAATGAATATCGGGACGCCAGTTGCCTGTCACTTAAGGTGAAGTGAAACATCCTTCAAATCAGTCGATTCGAATACAACACTTTTTTTTTAAGGGTATTAGGTCAAACTGTCCAAAACTTTGACACATCACCCCTGATCAGCTAAGAATTGTCCTGACACATTAAAAATTTGGATCTTTCAAAAAAATTTTTTTACTCAGTCCAGACCAGAACCAAAATGGCGTCGAGCTCTCATATTTTGATCAGTATACAATTATCGAAGGCTCTGATATGAGAATCGAAAGGGTCAGGACAATTTTACGAGAATTTAGAACACTCTGGTAATCGATAAACTCGCATTTGAACGGGATAAAGGCAAAAAAAGTGTTATATGCGCTTCTTTGCTAAAACGATGGGAATACGAGGTCTCGGAGTGAAAATTTAATTGACCTGGAAATCACAGATGGCGCAGGGGGTCCCTCCGCAGTCAATTAGGGCCCAGAAGGCATGAATCCAGAGGATTTCTGGAGTTTTACTTCGATTTCTTCATAATTATTGTACCAAAACGACAAGTGGAATATGCCATTTGGTACAATACACAATATAATTCGACTCGGCTGTCAATATAAAAACGAACGTCGGCAACGTAGGCATTTAGAAAAATCGACTTTATCGACGTTGATCAAGTTCCTCGACGTGTTTCACTTCACCTTAACAATTCCCACACTTCTACCATACAGTCGTCTTATTCAGACTTCTTCGGCAATAATGAATGCCAGCCACGTGTCTTACCAATACTAAGATTCATGAAAAATTGACACATTAATCAGGATGACGTACTCTCCTTAACTGCACTTTAACTACGATTTCTTGTTTCCGCTGAGTCTATAATTGTCCTTTAAGTAATCGCAAAGAAAAAAAAAAACATCAGCTCACAGAGGGTACCCTCAAAGAACGATAATTCACAGATAATAGGAAATTTCACATGCTCCAACAAACGTGCAACACTTTAAAGTGGACCAGGAAAATTTTTGTCCAGAAGTACTTTTCTTATCTCGACGACCAAGATCCGATTACTTTATTGAAGCAAGACAAATTGTATATCGCTCGTTTGTTCGAACAGTGACGATATTCTTCTGGCTGTTGCCGGAGGTTAATTCTTTTAATTTAGGAAGCGTTTTATCTAAGGGAGACCACCGATTACGGCTACGGTCGATGTAGGTGATTGCAAGGAATTTTACCCTTGGAGCAATTATTACCGCAATACCGTCGCAAATCGGGATTTCGACGGTGATGAGAATCTGTGTTATTCGCAGGGCGTTCTCCGGGTAGATCGACATTCGAACGGCTTCGCGGGTGTTATTCATACCTCGATGAGAAACGAGACGTCCGCCGACGAAACCGCTCGGAACGTCTCGAGTTACCTCGCGTCCCAGGAGGACGCCTGTCCGTCCCATCTAGAAAGTCCCCTGGGTGTCCAGAGACGTGGCGTGTATCTAGCGGTTGATCTTTTCGTATTAAAAAGAAGGACTAGCCGTTGGTTCGCGCCGGCGATTAATTATTATGAAGAACTGCCCGGCTGCCTCAGCGGCGACCGGTCGAGCCGCGAAGATATCGAAGTAATCGCCGGTGCGCGTTATTAGCATACGAAAATGTGGACGGTTGCATAATCGGCCACGACGTCGACGGGCTGCACCGTCCTCGGGACCGACTCCTCGGGATGTACTCGAGGTCCCTATCGCGCGCGATATGCCGCCATTAGAGCGATCGGAAGGCTCGAGCGACGAGGAGGGGAAAAATGTCGCTTCGCAATTCCTGGAGAACCACTTACGCCCGGGTTCGGCTCGATTAATCATAGGGTTAGGCAATGACTTATCGGTAGCTTATAATAATTCAGACCTATGGGACTTTCTTTGCAGTCGTTTTAAGGTAGGTGTGGGGTACCGTTTGCGCGAGGGGACGAGGCGCCGCCAGCGTTACGGTTCCTTACTTATCGACCGGAAAAGACGGAACCACTGGATTAGAACTTTTTCCGAAACTCGCTCCGGCCGAGTAAGCCGCGATATCGCGGTTTAACCGCCCCTTAACATTCCGATCTACATGCGGGATTTTTTGTCCTCAGGTGCAAGAGGGTCCGGTCTCCCCAGCGTCCTCGTCACTGAGCAACCAAAATCAAAACGAGAACGAGCAAGTGCTCCTGGCGACGATGCAGCCGGTTAACGTGTTGGACTTGCACGAGCCACCGACGCACTCGCTGCACCCGAAGTACCACCACCACCACCGGCACCATCACCATCACCACCATCATCATCCGCAGCACATGCAATCGGGCGATCAGGACGACCAACGTGCCCCAGACGACCAGGACGGCCGGGTGACTCCCGACTCGGCTGCGGGGGCCACCAATCTCGGGGTGGGCGAGCACAAGATGATCGACCTGATCTACAACGACGGTCAGAAGACGGTCATGTACACCCACGACAAGGAGATCATCTACGAGAGCGAGGCCGATCGGGTCCAAGTGGTGGAGTACCCACCGCCGCCACCCTCGCCTCCGTCCCCGTCGCCACCCACCGCCACCAGAAGTGGTCTTCTGCCCTCCAACTGCGTACCCCCCAGATCCTCCGGCGCCACCACGCTGCATCTCCACCACTACCCTCAACTGCAGTTGCAACACGAGGAGGACTTGCCGAGAGGCGTCGCCTGCACTACCGCCGCAGTCCCCAACGCCAACGCCACCACCACAACCACGGTCCTCGTCCTCTCGGAACTGGTGGCTGCGGATCCCGCAGCCGGTGCCGCAGCGGCCCAGCAACTCACCCTCTCCGCCGCGGCCGCTGCCGCCTCTCTACGTGCCGGGTAAGTTATCGCTTCTGGTATTCTCCTCGTATTTCCTAGGGCGGACGTGCAAGTATCCTCGCTGCAGCAGTCATTGACGTCCCACGGCGAGAGGTGCTCGGGATTAGTCCCTGAGAGATTCGAACGTGTAACTGGGAGCCTCGCGGTATCGAGGCGTCGCGATTACGATCTATGGCGTTATCGAAGGGGTATTACCGGGGTCCATCCTTACCTTCCCAGGGGCAAGGGACGCACCGATGTCCGATGAGATCGTTGGCACCCTGCAGCGAGGACGGCGCGAGATTGTTTCCAATGAGGATGAGAGGACTAATAGTTTCTCTCGTGGTCACGTTATTAAAGCTGATAAGGGGGCATCTTTAATGATTGGAATCGTGGATGCATCGAGGTCTTCGGATATGTTTTCATCCACTCTGCATGTTTCATGTAGAAGAAACAATTGAAGTGTATCTGACAGAGTGGCAATGATCTTATCAACTGGTCAAAAGAGAGACACTCGTTATCTGTATCCGGAAACGGGAAAATTTCGGCGGCTATGCCTACTATGGTTAGAGACTGCTGTTTGACAGTTGAGACAGGTGTTTATAAACAATTTGCTGAAATCAGCCGAATTTCAATTTTCCTGGCTTAGGAGGATTTAATTATAGGTTCGATCAAGAAGTACAGGGATAGTGACGCCGACTTCTTCCGGCAAGATCTTACGACTAGTAGACTGTAATTAACTCGATGTTGAGTCTTAATGGTAATGGAAATCTGCTTGGGTGGTTATTATATTATAACGCCCCCGCAAATGGAAAGCTGACAGCAGAAATTACGTACAGAATGTCAGACTGCGGATACGCGTCAAGTAAATGACAGTCAAAGGTCATGCACCTGTGAGATGTGCGAAGGGAAGAGGAGAAACGAAATGCCAACTCGAGTGATCTTATCGTTCTCATTTTTATCAGCTTACAGATACTTAAGAAATTAAACCGCGACTCTTCTCCGAGAGCTGGGTGAAATCGGCGAGCCCCTCAAATTAAATAAATCGCCCGATAAATCCTGTTCGTACATTTTCCGCCATATTGCCGTTTTATCTAAACGAGCGATTGTTATCTTGGGCGTAGCTTTTCATTGATCCCTATCGGGATGATCGATATTTAAGGTGAAGTGAAACATCCTTCAAATCAGTCGATTCGAAAACAACACTTTTTTTAAGGGTATTAGGCCAAACTGTCCAAAACTTTGACACATCACTCCTGATCAGCTAAGAATTGTCCTGACACATTCAAAATTTGGATCTTTCAAAGAAATTTTTTAACTCAGTCCAGACCAGAACCAAAATGGCGTCGAGCTCTCATATTTTGATCAATATACAATTATCGAAGGCTCTGATATGAGAATCGAAAGGGTCAGGACAATTTTACGACAATTTAGAACACTCTGGTAATCGATAAACTCGCATTTGAACGGGATAAAGGCAAAAAAAGTGTTGTATGCGCTTCTATGCTAAAACGATGGGAATACGAGGTCGCGGAGTGAAAATTTAATTGACCTGGAAATCACAGATGGCGCAGGGGGTCCCTCCGCAGTCAATTAGGGCCCAGAAGGCATGAATGCAGAGGATTTCTGGAGTTTTACTTTGATTTCTTCATAATTATTGTACCAAAACGACAGGTGGAATATGCCATTTGGTACAATACACAATATAATTCGACACAGCTGTAAATATAAAAACGAACGTCGGCAACGTAGGCATTTAGAAAAATCGTCTTTATCGACGTTGATCAAGTTCCTCGACGTGTTTCACTTCACCTTAAATCGGTTATAATTTTCTCCGCAAATGACGCGCCCTCGATTAATCGTTCGGCCCCCTCTTGGAAATTAAAGTGTCAAAGTGACATGTGTATCTCTGCTAGTCCCAGTGCGCCGCTTTAGAGCGGCTTTCTTCTCGACTAAATGGACCTCTAACTCTCGCTGGTATACGGAGCAAGTGCACTCGACAAGTGTATGTTTCAGCGCGCGGCCGCGAGAGCGCGCGCGGTCCCATGTCGGCGCTCGACAATTATCGTACTCGTAACCGCGCGAGTAAGTCACGTCGACCGAGGGAGACAGAATCGCGGAAAGAGACGGAACGATGGAAAGAGACGGGGCGAAGGAAAGAGACGGGGCGAAGGAAAGAGACGGAGCGACGAAAAGAGACGCGGCGCCGCAGAAACGGAAAGAGACGGAAGCCCAGCCCGATGGGGAAAGACGGGGAAAGAGAGAGAAATTATGATTACGATGCCTCCCCGCGTTATCGTATCGCATCGTACTTATGTACCTACCAGCGAGCGATAGTGCTCGAGCGCGCGCGATATGCCTGTATAAATATTGCAAACCAATAACCATTAACCACTCGCGCCTCGCTCGGCGCGCCACCTTGCTCTTTTGCAATAAATTAAAAATCCCCGGCAATTAATCGGCCGTAAGATATGCGCGCCGAGTCCTTGAAGCCTTCGAAAACAACTGCATTCGCGTGCCTCGCCGGTGATTGTTACATAAATCGGGAGTCCCGGCCGCCATCTTGGTCCCGACCGCTGCGCGTCGTTTCGGAGCCGTTCTTCTTCGTTCATCGTGAATCCTACTCCAATTTTTTTCTCTATCCCATTAAGTTTGAACGCGATTCTCGAATCTTCGATTAACCTCCGAATACTGTCCTTTAAATGGACGAAAAGTTATTTCCCAAGATTTTCATTTATAAAACAGTAGTCGAAAGTGAACATTCTCCTGCTATCACGTATAGTCTACAGAGCATTATCTCTCAATTATTCGGGAATTCCTTTCGGTTTCTATTCGCTATCCCATTTCGATGACCTTCAGAAGAACACTAAGAGCGCATTCTCGAGGAGGGCGGGTCGCCCTTTTTAAAACCTCGAATGAGAGAAGGACACGGACACTCGGGGTGGGCGCGGCGAGGGGCGAAAAAAGAAGGCAAACGAGAACGAAGCTTGGAAGGAAAGAAAAAAAAAAGAAGAGAATTCGCGCTCCCTTTCACTCGTGTAAATACAGCCATCGATCACGCTTGGCCGCGACGTGGAAAAGAAATAAGACGGAAAGGAAGCCGGGAGAGGCGGAGAAAAAGGAAGAAAGAAGGAAGGAACGAACGGAGACGGGGCCTCGGGACCTCTGTCATGGCGGCCGTCCTGGATCCACCGATGGGACTTTTCGCTCGGTTTCTACCGAACTTTGGGAATCATCAACCACGCCATTATGGGATCGGGACTAATCGCGTGCGCCGTAAGGAAACGGTAGGGCCGGGCACCGTAAAAGAAGGGGAAATAAACACCTCATGGCCGAGTGTAAGGCGCAGTCGAGCCTTGTTTACATGGACGGATCTCCGTATCGCTGTAAATGGCCGATGAAAAAGTTCCAGTTGATGTAGGTACCTGTTAAGTGAATAGAGAATTAACTATCCGGGGCGGCTAGGAATGCATTGTTCTAGATTTTCGGCCAGGGAGATTATATTTGGTTTCGCCTTTCTTATGCTCTACCTTACCTTGTGGGCTGACAGGCAAGGAAGATCAATGAGATTACCGTGGAAGGGTGCCGAGTTGGGAGAAACGTTGAAGCTGAGATAGCATAGGTGGATGTCGAAATGAAGAGGTGAAAACCACTCTGTACCATTTGAAATGCTTCTTTCTATGAATTGCCTACATCTGCGAAAGTCTAATTTAATTTCAGGCCTATCTACATTTATCTGCGCAACCATAGGAAATGATTGACCAATTACACGATATAACTTCACCAAGTGACGTGATTCGTTTAAACCGTCTTCGGTAAATCTATCCCGAGGAGGTCGTTGACTAGGATTCCGTAAACGATCATCCTCCTAGATAGTACGGACCATAGAGGAAGGAGATTAATCCTGTCAATTTGACGGGCGATCGTCCACGTCGTCCAGGAACGTTTCTCCCCTCTCGAGAGACGGCATCTTTTGCTCGTTGGACGCCTCCTCGAGTAAAAAGGAAGAAAAGGAAACCACAACGACGACGCGAACGAAAATCAATGAATTTCAGATCGGTCCGTTCATTCCCCTAGATCGAGTAAATACACTAGATCCAATTGTAAGCGCGGTCGGCAATTTCCTCCGCCATCCGTAGCATACCTTTGCGATGGGCTCGGTTTAATGCGTTTTCTGATATTTATTACGATCGCGGTAAGACTCGTTATCCGCGCGCATAAAAAGTCCCGGCTCTTTCTATCTGGCGCGGGAGCACAAACAGGATTACTGTCATTATAACTCATCTCCCTCGAAAAAGTGCCGGTAAATCTTTATCATGGAAGTCATTGATTAGGGCCCCGCCAAGGACCCTCATCAGGGATGATAGAGAGAGCGGTGGTTAATGCTGTCAAGTTGACAGACGGGTGCGTTTAGGTCCACATTTTTAGGTGGCATCGAGACCCGATCGCCTCCACCGGAGGACGTGGCGTGCCTTGGCATGGCAACCGCGTTAATGACGCCGGACAGTGTCTTTCCGAGGGGTGACGTCACGCCACGCGATTGCTTTTCGTGGATTATTTATTGGACGGATCTCCCTCGAACATTCCTACATTTATAACCTACGTTACGATCGGCGTTGGTGTGCGAATGGGCTACGCCTTATTAGCGTACGAGCGAGCGCGCGCTATAAAGTATCGCGCCGTATCCGCCCGAGAGTCTCCAGAGACGACGCCGATGACAAAAAGAAGCCGACAAGCCGGACGTGCTAAATTCCCACTTCCTAGCACCCGGATCAGCAAACAAAAATCCCAGGGCCTAGGATTATCAAGGTGTTACGTTCTTCCGACGTGCGTGAAAAAAATGTACACTAGGTACCCAAGGGAAAAAATCTTCGGGCACTGTTACTAGTCACTATTCTAACGTATCCATTTCTGTCAAGAAGTATCGATTGAAAGATATGTGCCCATAATTATGAAAGTGGTCTAAGTCAAAATTAAAAAAAAAAATGAGTTTATCAGTTATTTCACGGCATATTATTTCAAACGAAATTAATTCAATGTAACTTCGGAACAAAAAATATATGACTTAGACCACTTTCATAATTATGGGCACATATTACAACGTATGTACAATGGCGGACATGAATGCCTCCTCTGCAGATACGGCATCGCCTGTGCAGGTTGGGAGGGCATTGATGTCTCCCAGTGTACGTAAGTGGATGGGAGATTTTTCTATACCGCATTGCGAGTTCAGATTAAAGGATTTGAAATGAGACGTTCGATGGGATAAATTTGTCGAGATGGAAATTCGGAGTGTGGGAACTGTCTGTATGTGCGAGCGATGGCTCCGCAAGGACGGCTTCAGCGTAAAAGAGAGAGAGAAGGCGAAAGAAACGAGGTTCCGGTGGAATTATTTTATTGCGCACAATTAGGTCCGCGGGGTCCGTGCGAGATGTATTTCCTCATCGTGTACGACCGGCCAGGGGGGTTTTACTGCGAGATGCTTTGAGGTCGCATCTTTTACAATGTAAGGAGGCATTTAGAGCCGGCGGATTTTTCTTCCCCGGGAATACGCGCAATCGGAGGTCCTCCTTTCGCGTGCAGGAGTCGCTCTCCCGGATTCGAATCGGCCAGAAGTGCAGGTTGTGTGTGCTTGCGAAATTGCCGTAATGACCGGTGCGCGTCCGTAAAAACTGTTTCGTTCGGGGAAACCAGAATGCGGGGATGGCCGGATCCCCGGGAGACGTTCCTCTTCTTCCCTCGAACCTCCGGTTCTCTCGGTCCCTCCTCCTTCGAGCTGGTCTCCTTCTTCCCTCCGCCTTCGATTCCTGCCACCGGTCGCTTCTTGCGCCGTTCTTGCACCGGAGGTCTCCTTTGATCCCTCGCGTTTTCGGCCGAATAAAAATCCCCTGGCCGAGCATTCCCTTCCGCCGTTCCTCCGGGACTCCTCGAAAGGGAGGGGGAGCTTTTTACCCCGGGGCCTTTTTTGCGAGGAGCGACAGGTGATTAACGAGGGACGGTCGTCCTGGACGAAATGATTTTTCCTGGAAAACGGGACGTCCCCGCGCCCGTCGAGATGGCTGCATAGCTTTCGACGTAACGACTCGGGACGAGACGAGAATCCTTGATCTACAGCAGCGTCGTCCTCGAGAGTTCAGGAAAAAGATCCCTTCTAACCCGATCGTAGCCCTATACGACACTCGACGATGCGTGCCGCGAATCCAAATCCTGCATTTAATCGGTATGAAATTTTCTCCCCCCGCCCCCTAATTAATCGATGAATATCGACGATCACCCCGCACCCATCAATCGCTGAACTCCGCTCTTCCTTCCCCACGAGGACATACAAATCTTCCCTGACAACAATAGCGAGGATAACCCCGATGTTATCCCCGTGAACTTCAAGCCGCTGAGGCTCGTTTCTAACTCGACGACGCGTGCCGCGAATCCAAATCCTGCATTTAATCGGTATGAAATTTTCTCCCCCCGCCCCCTAATTAATCGATGAATATCGACGATCACCCCACACCCATCGATCGCGGAACTCTCCGCTCTTCCTTCCCCACGAGGGCATACAAATCTTCCGTGACAACAATAGCGAGGATAACCCCGGCGTTATCCCCGTAAACTTCAAGCCGCTGAGGCTCGTTTCTAAGTACCATCCCCGCGTAACGAATCCCGCGGGCCGGCTAGTTTATGGCCTCGCGGGCCCAGTCGTTATTATTTCATAGGGAGCGTACAGTAGTACACATATCATGTCACGAGGTGCGCGTTAAACGTCGCGGGGTTCGCCCGAGCGGGGAATCTCGCTCGGGCCCTCGCTGGGCGCTTTATCGACTCGTAAAGATTCCATCGGGAGCCGCTAATCCCGCTTCGACTCCTAAAAGCTTCGAAGGCGCGCCCCCCTCCCCGGTGGGGTCGCGTCGCGGCGGCGCATGCGCGACTACCGGCGCGTAGGTGAAGCAAAAGACGCGAGGTAAGCCGATACGCACGTATACACCTACACGCTCCTCATAGGAGCCGACGGCGATCCAAGATGGCCGCCGCCAGGGTCCAGTCCTACGGGGAAAACGGCTAGCCTCCCGTCTCCTTTTAATTCCCACCGCGAGCCTTCTTCGCCGCCTCCCTCTCTCCCTCGGTCCTCTCCTCTCCTCTCCGCGGATCGCCGCGCGATCCGAGGGAAGCGCCCTGGCCGCTCTTTCGTGCCCGGCTACCCAGAAGGAGGTGCGCGCGCATCGCGCGGTCGCGCGGTCGCGCGGTCGCGCATGCGCGCCCGCTCGCCGGCAAAATCGCCGCGGCGCGCGACGATCCGTACGTTTATCGAATTACGAAGTGCCTCCACGGTCTCGCGGGGTATCTGGGAAAGGCCGAGAGAGGGGGACCGAGACGCAGGGCCCGGAGCGGACGCGCGCAAAAAAGAGACGCGGAGGAAACGAGGAGAGGCCGTACGGGTGGGGACGCGCGCGCGCTCTCTTTGCGCTCTTTGCGCTCTTTGCCGGAGAAAATTACACGCCTCCTGGATCGCGGGGAGGCTTTAACCGGCCGATTCCGCGGGGGCAACGGGCAAAAAGGGAGGAAGACGACGCCGATGACGACGGATACGTCGACGTCGTCGCGATACCATCTCGCCGAGCCTTAGAGGTCGTCCACGTCGCGTTCGTCCTTTAACGCTAGGATTATATCGAGGCTAAGCGCCCGCGTGCACGCACACGCGGCCGACCGAGTAATTGCCGCGAGGGCGCCCTGGCACGCTTATTAAAGCGCGTGCACACACGGCCGAGGCTAATCGGTCGCGCGTTAGGCTTAGAAGCGCGCCAATCGCGCCGATTAATTCATCGGCCGCGATCGGCGCGAGGGTAATTATAGCTCGAGCCATTATCTAGGAGCGAGATCGGGTCCCTTTCATTTAAATGCAAGAGCGGAAGGCCGGGCGCCGGACCCGGCGAAGGCGGCGCGCCGGGAACGACGCTGCCCAAGGAAATCGGAATGGCTCCGCCGATTGCGTCGCAAACTGCGTCGGGAAACTTTTCCGTCGCGGGCAGGGCTTGGATTTTTCTCATCCCGAGGAAAGTTACCGTCGCTCGTGGGGACGAGATTCAAATGTCAATTCCCATTCTTGTCCGAGGATCTTACGTCGGGGGGATTTGGACGTACCCTCCGGGTCGTGTCGATAAAGCGGTTACAATCATTTGAATTCCCGCCAAAAAGATGGACAGCGGGAAAAGGTACGGGAATTATTTCGACCCCAAGGTGGCATCAAGGAGAGCGCGGCTTTGCGTGGGATTGACTCGATCTCCCGACTCGGGGCTTAAGGCTTAAGGTGAAGTAAAACCTCCTTCGAATCAGTCGATTCGAATACAACACTTTTCTTAAGGTGAAGTGAAACCCCCCTCAAATCAGTCGATTCGAATACTATACTTTTTTTAAGGTGAAGTGAAACCCCCTTCAAGTCAGTCGATTTGAATACAACACTTTTTTTAAGGTGAAGTGAAACCCCCTTCAAATCAGTCGATTCGAATACAACACTTTTTTAAGGTGAAATGAAACCCCCTTCAAATCAGTCAATTCGAATACAACACTTTTTTTTAAGGGCATTAGACCAAACTGTCCAAAACTTTGACACATCACTCCATCATCTATGATCATTTAAGGATTGTCCTGACACATTCAAAATTTGTATTTTAAAAGAAAATTTTTTAACTCAGCCTAGGCCAGAACCAAAATGGCGTCGAGCTTTCATATTTCGATCGATATACAATTATCGAAGGCTCTGATATGAGAATCGAAAGGGTCAGAACAATTTTACGACAATTTAGAACACTCTGGTAATCGATAAACTCGCATTTGAACGGGATAAAGGCAAAAAAAGTGTTGTATGCGCTTCTATGCCAAAACGATGAGAATACAAGGTCTTGGAGTGAAAATTTAATTGACCTGGAAATCACAGATGGAGCAGGGAGTCCCTCTGCAGTCAATTAGGGCCCCAGAAAGCACGAATCCAGAGGATTTCTGGAGTTTTACTTAGATTTCTTTATAATTATTGTACAAAAACGACAGGTGGAGTATGCCACTTGGTACAATACCCAATATAATTCGACACAGCTGTCAATATAAAAACCAACGTAGGCATTTAGAAAAATATTCTTTATCGACGTCGATCAAGTTCCTCGACGTGTTTCACATCACCTTAAGGCTCTGGAGAAGTGGACGAAAGTGCGACGAGTCGGCCCTCGGGGATCGGCTCGGACAAGATGGTGGCTGACGAATGATCGAGTGGGGGCGATAAATGGGGGCCAAGTGGGAGGGAAACGGGAGATAAACGGGGAGCAAAGGGGGCCTGGGTAATAAACGAACCGAAAACACGCGGTGGTTAACGCTTGATTCATTGAAGCCCTAAAATAGGAATGATGCCCCTCGTAATTGGCTGGGATTTCGGCTTTAAATTTCGACGGAATATGGCCGATCGTGAGCCGCGACGGAGGAGGTCCCCGGGCCTGATGGCGCGACGGGGGACGCCCATAAGGCCCACGGTTCTGGCCATTTTGCCCCGGGCCCGACCATGCCGTCATCGAACGACGTATATTGGATAGGGAGAGAGTGGACCGAGGATTCTCTCCTTTCCCTTTTCTTCCTCTTACTTCTAATCGCGAATAACCGTGGAACTCGCTGATGGCGACTTTCCGCACACCGAAAGAAACGGCCACATCGTTGGACAATTGGATATTCGGCAATCGAAACGAGGGCCATTTCAAAAGTTGCGTTCTCTCCCATTTTTCCTATCGATTCCGAAAAACCCGAGTTTTTCAATAACGGCACCGATAACCTGATTCGCGGATAGCAAAAAATAAGGTAGCGACAATATAGGGAAATTCACAGCAAAGGATACTACCGCTAAATATTTTATTTACCGTTTTATATGTTGCCATTTTTATATAGAACTTACAAAAAGAGATGAGGTACGAATTGGTTAATCAACTTCGAGGGAGATAACACGCGATGTAAAATTGCATCGGTACAGTTGCGCGATTACGTGACGTAATACCGAGAGGAGGGGAAACGCCACGTAAAAATGTGAGAAATAAATATCCAGCTGCTTTCCGCGCCTCGGGAAAGCCTCCCGACGTTGGCGAGAAAAGGAAACGTCTAATCCCGGTGGATTTTAAAAAGCGCACATCGCCGCTGCCATAACAATTCTATTATTACTCGGGGAGTCATCGGGACTCGCAAGACCAAGGACCCTCTCGGCGCTGAAAGGCGAGGAATAAATTTAATTATAAAGAACGCTCGGTCGGGCTGTAAAACCGCTGGCAGGACGTTCTCCGATAAGCGAATTTATTTATTGTACATTAAACTGTCCAGTTCTCGCGCGGGCGCAAGTCGGCGTCCGAGAGGAATTCCTCACTCGGTTCGGAGGCGCGGGGCTCCTTAAAAAAAAAAAAATGAAAAAAACGAAAGTGAGAGAAAAGAGAATACGAAGAAAAAGACAAAGGCAAAGGAAATCGAGGAAACATTCGAAATACGTAAACAATAATTCCCGGAGGTCGCGGGATTGCCTCTCCTCGATTTTTCCTCGGGCGTCATCGAGCCGAACGAAAGTCAGCGGGCCCGAAATTGATGACTCCCGCGTACCCTAAGGTAGCTGTACCAGGCTTAATGTCTAACTTTTTTGCAAACAACAGGTTTGGAAGGTTGGACCGGTACGGCCGAAACCGTACAACCGGCTCGGTTCGGCCGTTGAAAACCAGACGCGTCCGCACCGTACGCACCCACTTGTGCAGGTACGCACACACGCACCTATACAAGCGGGGCACATACACGGGATATATATATAGACGAGCTGCTTAATGTCCTTCGGTAATGGACCTACCTCAACCTACGAACGGTAACAGTACTTACCTATCCGCCCGTACCTTGGGTGTCTACATCCTCATTTACCGGTCGGCGTGTCTCTTTTCTAACTAATCGTTGCAGTGCACCGAACTATGTGCCAGTCATCGGTAGGTCCTTCTTTCCGATCCTTTTCCCGCGTTGTGTCATGTACAACACGTTCGCTTTTAGTAAGCCGGTGGTCGTTTTTCCACGGGTCGTTGTAATGTACGCGTCCACCGGGGAGAGTGCCAGTCATCGGTAGCCGGGATTTTCTTTTTGTCCATTTTCTCTTCATTTGTCGATTCCAAAACGGCACAACGTGCGGCTCGAAATGCCGGTCATCGGCTGTGAGGAAAATTTTCTTCATTCTTTGCGCATTTTGTCGCGCCCCACCCGTTCGCAGTTGGATCGTTGGCGTATTGTTTTGTGGCTCGTTTTAATGTACCTGCAAATCGGGTAAAACAATGAAACGTGTTCTCACTCTTTCAAGGCTATTTTATCACTCGTGGTGTGATCGTCTACAATTTTCCGAATTTTCTTAAAATCTTGGATTTTGAGAAGGCAGGAAAGGAAAGTCTTAAGGTGAAGTGAAACCCCCTTCAAATCAGTCGATTCGAATACAACCCTTTTTTTTAAGGGTATTAGACCAAACTGCTAAAAACTTTGAGACATCACTCCTGATCAGCTAAGAATTGTCCTGACACATTAAAAATTTGGATCTTTCAAGAAAAATGTTTAACTCAGTCCAGACCAGAACCAAAATGGCGTCGGGCTCTCATATTTTGATCAATATACAATTATCGAAGGCTTTGATATGAGAATCGAAAGGGTCAGGACAATTTTACGACAATTTAGAACACTCTGGTAATCGATAAACTCGCATTTGAACGGGATAAAAGCAAAAAAAGTGTTGTATGTGCTTCTATGCCAAAACGATGGTAATACAAGATCTTGGAGTGAAAATTTAATTGACCTGGAAATCACAGATGGAGCAGGGGGTACCACTGCAGTCAATTAGAGCCCCAGAAAGCATGAATCCAGAGGATTTCTGGAGTTTTACTTCGATTTCTTTATAATTACTATACGAAAACGACAAGTGGAGTATGCCATTTGGGACAATACCCAATATAATTCGACACAGCTGTCAATGTAAAAACGAACGTCGGCAACGTAGGCATTTAAAAAAATCTTCTTTATCGACGCCGATCAAGATCCTCGACGTGTTTCACATCACCTTAAGTCACAGCTTCGTGTTTGCTCGTCTGCCCTGTCTAAATAGCACTAACGCGTTTCGTAATGCAACCCTTCCAAAGTTGTTGCGGGATTACGACCGCAACCACTCGGTATGGCGTGGTTCTTTGTGTGGTACTTAAATTGGTTCACCGACCGAGTGCATCTGGAACATCTGGAGGCATTACTCTGCAGGACCCCACATCTACCTGCAACGTTACCGTTAAGGTTGCCGTACCGCAATTGTAATATCGGTAACGTTTACGAACTCCCGTAAGGACAAGGAGGCGAGAGCGCCTACGGGGCCGAAGACTGCCCGGACTCGCAGGATGGCCTCTGAAAAAAACGGGATAAGAGGTCGTAGGATCCAGGGTCCCGGGAGGAACGGGCAGGAACCGGATTACCGGGACGCCGAGGTCCCGGGGGGTGGAGTTCTCCGGGTCAGCATCCCGCTTGGAGCCCGTAACGGGAACTCCTCGGGCAGGCCACGGGCTGAACGGGGTTGATAATAAGAGAGGTCTGCCACTCCGCCAAGGTGGTTGCTACTTACCCGAGACCCGAAGAACAAGTGCACGGCTGGTCTCTCCTGGTCTCTCGGAGTCGGCGGCAGCCTGGCAGACAGGTTGTCCAGATTCCACGGAAGGTCGTTTGCTTTGCTTACCGCGGGTCGCGAGGCGCGGACCAGGAGGGAACGCCGCCACTTCGGCTCGCCGAGCCCATAGACGGCCTCCTCTCGGTACGCGTGTGTGTGTGCGCGCGTGTACCCCACACATGGCAGCGCTACGTGGAAATTTATGTGCACGTATTCGCGCGAGTACAGACTCGGAACCTCCACCGCGTCGACTTGGCCGCTGTAGATGGAGGAACGCACTCTAATAGGTCCTCCACCGTGTGTGGCTGCGGTGTACACACGTCTACGTACGCGTAGTGCCACGAACGCCGGTACTCTTGCCTCGGAGAAAGATATAGAGACTTTCGTGTGTACGATCTGGACATATCGCGTAAATGTCGCGTTCCACACAAGAGTGTCCACCGCGGTGTGTGGCTACGCTCCCGCTCATGTGGTGGCTTCGGGCACTGACGCTTCACCCCGGTAACCGTGTGCGGTCTCTTGGGTAGCCGTATTGAATCTAATACGTTCGTGTGGAGTTTCACACCTGGATGTGTGTAAACACACACGTGTCCTTATAAACTCGCCAACGCGCGCACGCGGACTCCCGCACCACCTTCGACTGATTGTTCCCAATGATTTGCTCTGTAACCATGAAATACTGTCGTTAACCGAGCGCATTCCGAGTGGAAAAAAAAAATAGAGAGCACCGCCTCGGAGAGAAATTCGGCCACAGGAAGTTCCGCGGTCGAATGGCACTTGATGTAACGTCATATTTCTTGGATACGGAAATTACGGGAAAGCGGATGCCCCCCATGGTTATCAATGACCGTTGATGGATTTTCCCGTTTACTCCACCTCCTGCGGGAAAGATCATCCATCCTCACTCCGGGAAGTCACGTGTGTTTAAGAAATTTAATATCATTTTTTTAGTACCAATATGCTTGCTCCAAATTTATATACATTTATGTACTAGAGGGAAGGATCCTTGTGCGTTTCATATGTCGGCGTTGCATGTGGCCCGGATCAAGGATGCGTTCGGGGGCATGTAACTCCATGTAAACGAGAGCAAAGTGCGAGGGGGCTTTCCTGGACGCATATCCCCGAGGCCGTGCTCCGATTCCTCGGGTTGTACGGGATCCGAGATGGTCCAGAAGGCGGAGAGAGGACGACCGGAGAGACACCGGATACCCAGTTCTGTATCTGGTTCTCCGTTGACTCCTGCCGGAGAAAGCTCTACCCATACGCGTGACCATACGCGCCCGTAGGCGGCCGTGGTCGTCCGTACACGCGTCGTGCGTGCCCGTGCGTGGGGAACCCATACGTGAACGCCCAGCGTCCGTACCTTGCCCTCGATTACCGGGCAGATTCTTTCGGTCTCCGCACTGAAATGATGAAATTCCACGTGAGAAACTACCGGAGCTCGCATTTCACTCCTCGTACCACGGAAGATATGGCCGGGGCTCTTCAGAATAATTTTAATAATTTACGGAGGAACAGTGTCGACGTTGACGTAAAATAGGGACAATTCATGGTCCCCAATTTCGCCTTGTGCCTCAATTCACGGTGTTTATACAAATTCCTTGAGCTCACGCCGGAATGATAAAAGGGAAATGTTAAGAAGGTGGGAACGGAAATCCGGATTAAAAAAAGTGGAGACTTCAATTGTCCAGGAAAATCATCACGCTCGGGCGTTTCTCTGCACTTCTTTTTTCGTTGTGTGTGATATATTTTTTTTTTCCCTTCATTTTTGACCGTTCAACCGGACACACGGGAAGTTAATCCAGGATCCGTACCTTGAGCGAATAATGACGGCAGATGTCCCCGACGATTCACCTCTTCTTTTCTTACGGAAGCCTACGTTACCGACCGGGCGGACAATTCAATGAAATTAACGCGCTTTGTCGACTGTCCACGCCGATTCATCCTTCTCACTCATACATGTAAACCGCGAAATTTTCAAGCCAAGTTAATGCGTAACGTTAAGCAGATGTTTCCATCACGTGACATCTCGGAGGATGAGAATCAACCGCGAAGGATAAAGGAGACGTTATCAATAAATGCCCCAAGTATGAAGATTTTACATTCTGAAATTGATTCGCCCGTGTTAAAAAATATTATGTATAATCAAGTCTGGAAATTCAGGACTTTTATAATCGTTTCCCGCGTACGCCAAAGTGAATAAGCAACGTTATTGGATTTTTTTCGACTTCCTTTTGGATATCGATTACTCTTATCGATTATTTTAATCGGTTTTAATTAATCTCCCTTCGTAGGAAGTGTCAGGTGTAGCCAATGGTTTTCATCGAGAGAAATGAACCCCCGCTGCATATGTCGTGTCAAAATGCAATCCTGGCGTGCAGCGGATGGAAATCCACCATAAATATGTAGTCCTCCGTAAGTCAGCCGATAAATTGCGATTACCGTGTCGGACGTAAGGATAACGCGATACGATTTCTCCGCGAACCACATTAATATTATATATACATTTTATATAATGGATTTCGAGGCGGGGCGCGATTTAAGCGTCCAGGATATCGCGGTTATCTCGGGAGAAGTTAGGGGAATAACAAAATTTCCCTCGTGCAAAACTGCGCGCGGATTTATCGCACGGCGTGTAATGGAATGCGAGGCAGCCGTATACACGCGTACACGCACACGCGCACGCTCGCATATTATCCGGATATTCACGATTATCTGCGGAATGTCACCGTCAGCGGGCATTCAAAATAAAAAGACAGCTTAGATGAAAAAAAAAAAAGAAAAGAAGATATCCCGAGGGAGACGCGAGATGCCCTTCGGCCACTGAAAGCCTGGCCTTGCTAACCAAAATCGTTGGATCAGATATGAAAACAAACGACAGGATGCAATAAATTGGAAATTCAAGGAACCTCGGTATCATCTAATCATCGAATGATATTACGTGTCATTTATAATCACGGATGGGAGATCAAAGAATCTCATAAGTGTGAATGGAATTGCAGAGCTAATGTGCCACAACCTCGGATTGAGGAAAAACGAGATATGAGAAACCCCGTATGGTAATTTGGAGAAAATAGGGAGAAACTAGTTCCTCCCTTAAAGCAGAAGATAAATGGACGCTCGGTCACCCTTTTAACGTTCCTCCTCGCCGGTTTTAATTTTCGTTACTTTCAGGGGATATAACTTTCGAGGCTAAGTGCGCGTCGTATAAGTGAGAAGTAAAAGGTAAAGCCTCGACTTGTCACTTTGCTCTGGTTTACTCGATTGGCGTGGAGCTTCGGACCACTGCAGATGCGTGTACGTCTGTTGGTCGTGCTCGCATATTATATGAATATTCCCGATTATCTCGGGAATGTCGGAACCAGCGGGCGTTGAAATAAAATTAGGAAGACACCCCAGGGGGAAAGGGAGAGTCGGGCTAAGGTGTCCCAAGAAAGGTACGGGACATTCTTCGTCCGTCTCGTCCCGACCTTGCCACCGGGAAATAATTGCCGGCGTCACATTGGTCGAAACCCTGGGCAACCTTCTCCTTGTAAACAAGGATCTCTTTCGAGAAGGACGAGTCGAGGGAGTCCAAGAGGCGAATTAATTTCAGCGACGGTACTTCATCCCACCTCCTGGCTTTCCACTTTTTCGCAGACTGCGCGCGCATATATCCCCGTAGCTCTAAATAAACGAAGGAAACGCGATTAGGTGGATAAATTAAAACGTAACGTATTCCCGATAACTTTTACCCGGTTGGCCCGAGAAATATCGGCCAACGATTACATTCAGAATTCTCGAAATACTAAATACATTGCAACACTGCCTGTCAGGTGCGTGTTCTGGAAAGCGTGTAATTGATCGGATATTGGAACGTTGCGCAAGTATCAGAAATAGTTGGAGCCGATTTCGAAGTCGTGGCATGTAACCTAGGTCAATTCCAGACGTCTCTCAAATCCTTAAACCTACGAATAAAAAAAATAAGCTTCGCAATCCGCGTACATTTTACGTAAAGTTCACCTCTCCGATATTCAAGGTTCCTGAAGAATATCGCTTTCTCAATGGCCGCCATTTTTGGGGAGAGGAATTCTAATTACAATGAGATTCTCCGTGGCAAATAATTAATATCAAGGTGGAGAAGAGGCTTCGCGGGAGATTTACCAGTGAAAATATAATTCCTCATTGCAGTCCGTAATTATCATGTACCGAGGGAGCCGCGGATATCTTCGCGGCCATCTTCCTATTTTGAGGACGCAGGGAGTGCGTAACACGGCCGAAGCTGCTCCGAGGAGCTCGATCGAGTCGAGGGGATGTGCGTGTCGAGGCCTCCCGTCACGGAGAAGCTTCCGAGCGAGATATTCCCGATATATAAGTATATCCCACTCGCGGTAACTCGGCGTGTTCCAGGTAGGGCCGCACCAATCCGAGCCGCCGGGTGCGTGGCGTGTGTGGTTAGGATAAAAGGAAGTATACCTAACGTAACCTAACCTAACCTAACCTAACCTTGGCTAACCTAACCCACCATAACCTAACCGAACCCTATCGTGCGGGACAGTCGGAACGGACGAGAAGAGCACGAGAGGGACAAGGGGGAGCCTCTCGAGCACGAAGGAGAGACGTAGATAGAGAAAACGAGAGCCCGATAGGGGGCGGCAGGGACGCAGAAAGAGAGGGAGAGAGAGAGAGAGGAAGAGGAGAGCGGAGACAGGGCGTGGTCCAGCCTTGCACTTACTTATCATTATATTTATTCCTCCGCCGTATGTACATACGTATGGCTATTGATATACGATTGAGCCGAGGTCTCGTTGCGTTCCTTGAGAAATCCATACGCCTGTAATTGCGAGGCGCTCTTAATTCGGAAAGGGTCACTCTATGTATATACTGATGTTTTACATAGTTTCCAAGTGCAATCGCGACTTGTCGAAAAGCAGGGCTTTTTATCGGGATTCGGTGTAATCGAGGGCGCGAGCCCTAATTACGAGCGACGAGGACATGTCGGCGCGCGTGCAGGGAGTACTCGCGATTACCTCGCAAGTAACTTCCCGTTCCGAGGGGGTTACGTGCCCTCGGTGAAGCGATGGAGCACTTCTCAAAACGACCATGTAATTTGCATGGCACCGGCACGATTTCGTGGCCGCTACAATTTCCCGCAGGTTCGCGGAACCGACCGACCTCGGCCAGACGCTTCCCGGAGATCCCTCGGGATCTGAGTATAGGGAGAGATTACGCTCGAATATAATGCAGTTGTTCGTGCGACTGCGGGAGAGAGTGTCTCGAGTGCATTTTTATAATCACTGTAAATTACCCCGCGGGCACGACGGGCGCACGCACACGCGTGGTAGGCTTCTCCGGGAGTAACGCTTTCATTACGGGCGCGAGTTGATGGTTTTCGGGTTCCAGGAAGGGATTTCCACAGGAACGGCCTCTCGAATTAATGCCTTTACGACGCCACGAGCCCTTCTTTTCGCGCCGGAAGGATGTAACGCCGAAACCTGCGAGGACGGGAAAGATCCTCTTAATTTTATAGTCCCGAAGTCGTTCCCCTTAATAGCGGTGAAATTCCACCGATGTTGATTTATCTCGAAACTTTGATAGTCCCTTCGCCCTGCGACATACTTAGATGCCTTCTGACACAACCTGCAAGATCGTTAAAAATAATCAATGCACGATTTTATTTCCATAGATTTATTGGAATTCTCCCGAGGTACGGATCTTGGTAATAGTCCTCATGGCGGATACGAAACTTTCTTTACGGTGAATTAAACGTCGTTTCGGGCAGAGTACACGCGGCGATTTATCTGACTGGCTCGGACGAGGCTGTATTAACTCACACACTTGCAGATGTTAAGTTCCTTCGCAAATGCCCCGTAACTTCCCCCGAGCACTTACCCATCCTTCCGCACGTTGGTAAGCACGAGATACAATGCTCGCGCATCCCAGACGGGTAAAAAAATGGGGAGAAATACAATAAACGAATCCCTTAAAGGGTCATCGCCTCTGGACACCGGCGTCCCTAAGGTCCTTCCTAAGGACTGTCCACGGGATCTCGGGCCCCTTCGTTCTTGGGCATAATTGGATGCGCGCACGTAGGCTGCAGCTTGCATGCCCCTGAAAAAGGGGGTTGAGCGTTGACCGTGGGGTAGCTACCCACCCCAGGTGGTACTCATATACAAATTATGCTAATGTCCGATCGATTCTCTACTTCTCTGCGTCTTTCCCACTTTTGGCCCCGTATTGGCGTCCTTCTCTTCCGCGGCTTATCCGCGCATGTCCAATTGCCCCCGTCCTCGTCCTGTGCCCGAGGTACTAAACTTTGGTATTTTGATCCGTCACGTAACGCGATATGCGTACACGCATTTCGGTTGCCCTCGATTGTCGATTAACTTTTTTATTGTCGGCAAGAATGATGGACACTGAATTTTTATTCAAGATTCGAGTGAAATTTAAAATACAGTATCGGTATTGGTCTTGCATTGGCTCGTCACTATTGGATGGTATTAATTATTACGTGGTCATCAGTTATCGATATCACGCCAAAAAACCATGGCGAATGTTATCTGCACTCCGATACACTGACCTACCTCTCTTGACTATTTCCTCTCAATACTTCACACTGATCTCAATGACATCCCACACAAGCGGAAATTAAATCACACTAGTCAACTACCTCTCGACCGAAACCTATACTCGAGATATTAATAACGCTCGAAAACGCATATTAATCAGTGAAACCAATTAAATTCGATGAAAATAATTCTGCTCCCGATCCATCAGTGTCTGGTTGATTTAAATACCATTCGATCGAAGGAACAAAATCGCGTTAGATCTAGGTTGGCAGTGCCTCTGCAGATCTGCTAGGTTCATTGTGAGGAAAAAAATAAGAATATGGAAGAAAGAGACTCCAAAGGCCGCATAAAGCGATCTCGCGATTGCGGGCGTTTTATCCACCGCGTTCCTCGCGGCTGCGGGGATTTTTCCTTATCCCTGCGTAGAATTTCATCATAATGACACCGAGCGGTGCACACAATCCATTCTTCGGGCGCACGCAACGGCCGTTCCGCCTTCTCCCGTTCGCGGCGATCTACGATACCGGCGACCAATACATCGCGTCTCAAGCGGTGCATTAACGGCCGAGCGACAAGGCTTCACTTTCAAAAAGTGACTCTGCAAAGGCTCAGGCCTCGACGGGCAATCGCGATCCTTTAATATGTCCCCGGGTATATCGCGCGAGCGAGCCGCGAATCGCCGGCACGCGAGTTCGTTCCGCGAAGCCAGGCAACGGGCTCTCGCGTTACGTGCACCGCCATCGGCACAGAAACGATCCTTCGCAAAGAGGAATCGTAAATCGTAACGACCGAAGGGGCATTACGCCGTCACCCGGGCACGTATCCGAAATATCAATTTCCCTCGCCTGCTCGGGTGTTAAATTATCTATGGACGTAAGGTCTAAAGGAACGGCAAGTCTTGGGCCGCTTATCGGCGCGGAATAGTCACCTCGGAGAAGTTTCGCTCCAAAAAGTGATAACACCCCCTTTTAGTACAGGACAGAATTGAATACGCGTCCAATGAATGTTTGCATCGCGATTATTGAAATAGAAAAAAACAGTTAGCACAGAAACGATCCTTCGCAAAGAGGAATCGTAAATCGTAACGACCGAAGGGGCATTACGCCGCCACCCGGGCACGTATCCGAAATATCAATTTCCCTTGCCTGCTCGGGTGCTAAATTATCTATGGACGTAAGGTATAAAGGAACGGCAAGACTTGGGCCGCTTATCGGCGCGGAATAGTCACCTCGGAGAAGTTTCGCTCCAAAAAGTGATAACACCCCCCTTTAGTACAGTGCAGAATTGAATACGGTTCCAATGAATGTTTGCATCGCAATTATTGAAATAGGAAAAAAAAAGTTAGCAAAAATGTTATCTTGTAAAGGTTGTGTATAACACTAGGTTTACGGGAGCCGTCAATTTGACGGAATTCAAACTTGAAAAAGAAATACCGAAAAAACCGTAGCATTAATTTCAACCATTTTTGTATCGTAAATTAATCATTTCATCCAAAGAATTTGTACACAGAATTATTTTTTCCTAAGACTTCTAATTATTAAAATCTGCATGTCGTGTACCTATCTCTACGAAACCCGTCAAATTGACGGACTAGCTAATTTCATAAACAATCCATATATATTTGCTTCGTTGCAGTGAGTGTAAGGCGACGATGAGAGTGAAAGTTTGCATTGAAAGTGGAGGAGTAAAAGGATCTTCGGATAGTGAAGAGGAAAACTTCTTGAAAGGGTGTCCTAGCAAGAAAAGGATGCGCATTCTTTCTAGTTCCGACTCCGAGGATGAGAGGACGAGCATTCCAATCATTTCCGTGATAATTTTTAAAAAAGGACTTTTTACTTATTAATCATTTATTTAAACGTAAAGCCTAGTGTTGTTTAATACAGACTTAATTTGAATAAATCGATTTTTTTAAAGAAAATGCGTGTCTTCGTTTACCCGTCAATTTGACGGGTGCTCGTAGAAACAGATATATAAAAAACGCCCGAAAACCTAGTGTTAAAATCCACTTTTCTTTCAGACTGATGGTGAAGTTTGGTGTTAGGAGTCAAGTACGACGAAGTGGAATTTTTATTACACGTCGTTTTTCTTGGGTACTGTTGCACGGACGTTTTATCTTCGATAGGATAATTTTCTGTTTATATGTTATGAGTTTACCGAGATTTAGAAATACCTAATTAGGCGTACCGGATGACCTGGGCGTATCGATCGGGAGTTTTCTCGGCTTCCGAGGGAGTTGACATCCGCAGCCGTTTCGGCTCCGATAAGGCTCCGCTCGGCCGCCATTTACCTTTGATATTTTAATCCGCTGCAGCGACTTGACACGCGTGACACGAACACATGAATACATGCCCTCGGCGTGTATTCGCGCGTGCTCGGATACCGGTCGCATAGGCGTAGGCAGGGACGCCCCCCATCGCGTAAGTACCCCACGCGGTTATCCGCGTCGGCGTGCTTTCATACATATTAATATTACATAATTATACGAGCGTCCACCTCGGGGGGACTGGTCTCGTCTCTCGAACCGGCGTCTAACCCTCATTTTTTGATGCTTCTCCCTTATCTCCCGTCTTCCTCCTGCAGATGAGCCGAGGTATCCCTCGGGGGAGGGAAAACTCGGTAGATTAGCTTAATACAGCTAATGCGGCTAATTCAGTTAATTCAGTTAATGCACTTAATGCAGCCGAAGGAATCGACGCACTTAATGCACTCCGGCTCCGCGTCGGTAGCCCCTTATCAGCGGTACATAATTCCGAATAACGCGGATCGCCGTTGCGCGCATGCCTGCCCGGTACTGACGCGTATCGACACCGCGAGATGCCACGAGACATTAATTACCCCGTAGAAAGTGCGCCCGTTTCACCGAATCCTTATCACGGGAGCGCGAGCCGATAAAGTGCGCTTCCGCGTGCGGCTTTTTCCCCGCGCCGTATCTCCGCGCCCGCGGAATTTCCTCGGACGTCGGCGCCCGATATCGAGGGAGCCTGCCGGTGGATACGGAAATTAAAATCTGCCTCGATTTTTCGATGGCATTATTCTCCGGCCGATATTTCCGGCAATGAAGATTACCAAATACGCCGTACTGGGCATTGCATTTATTTTTCCCGACTCTCGAGCAAGCTTCGCGCGGCTCCGTTCTCTTCTCACGGGACTTGGGTAAGGTCTAAAAGAGATAAATCACCATTTCTTTTCTTTCTTTTTTTTTTCTCTTTCTTTTTCCGACCCTCGCACCACGGAAAATTGTGCGCGCGGAGGCCGATCATTATCGAGGTAAAAAACGGAAGAAGCGATCAGCGGAGCGCCGTTATCGCGGTTCTTTTGCACCTCGGGTTTCTTTCACCCTGAGCCATTAAACTGTCACCCGCGAGGTAATCCCCGATCGCGCGAGGGTACCCCAGAGGAACACCAATCGACTTGACATTTCGCAGAAGTGATCAATGTCGCGCGAAAAAAAAAGAGGAAAGAAGAAAGAAAAAGGGAAAAAGCAAACGACACTGGCAATCTTATCCTTCCGTTGTTACCAATTAACTTTCATCCGACGGTTATGCGTGTACTTTCGCAAGCCGACAAATGGGGGGAGGTAGGGGGTATGACCACCATTTGCGACGAGGTACTCGTTCGCACACCTCGGGGCCTAATGGCGAACACTCGGTTAGTCCTTTAATCACGCCTAAGTGTTCGGATTCCGGAAAATCCGAGCACTTGCCGGGCGATAAGCGCATGCGCGGAAAGTGCAACGAGCCGCGACTCGATCTAATCGATTGAAAGAGGAACAATGGCAAATAGCACCGTCGCGAATGCATTACGGATTACTGAAGAGAGAGAAAGAGAGAGGAGGAAAGGGAGGGAGAGAAATATGCGAAGATGGTATCAATCGAACGGGACACGGTCTAACGAAGAGAGGAAGAGAGACATCGGTGCAGGGTGAAATGCAGGGTCCTGGCAGTGCAAGGAAGAGGGAAGAGGACGAGAGACGAAGAAATCGAAGGGAGAAGGGGGGTATAGAGGAGCGCGCGAAGGATTCATCGAGAGATTCTCAAGTAAACCGCCCGACGTCCTTGTGTCGGGCCTCTCGTGGTTACAATCTGCATCCAATATGCAGGCATATATGCATCTGCACCACCGCCGTGACACTTGTACGTACATCCTGGATGTGTGTTGTACACACGGGCGTCTAGCCGCGTTCGATTACGCCGCCGCGGTCTCTGCGGCCGCGTGAATCTTGTGATAAGGATCTCGGGATAAGGAGCGACGTCCCGGCATGAAATGTTCCCGCGAAAATTATTCCCGAACCCATCGGCAATGGTATTAGAATATCATAATTTAGGTAAGCCGGAAAGGAGTGGCCCGGGATAATGAATTAATTCCTTGGGTGACTTTTATAATATGATTCGCGGGACGGATTTGAAAAGAAAAATCTGTAAACGAAATTGTCGCCCATGGAGCTACTTTATTATCACTATTCATTTCGCGTGGAATCATTTTATGATATAAATGACCATGGAAGCTTCAATGAAATAATAATTAAAGACATCTCTTCGTTTTGGAAAATACCATGTAGTGAAAATGATACGTTTTGTCGTCGTTAGTGCAGTAATATCTTTTATGCTGTATGTTGCCAAAATGATATTGAGTAGATTTAGGTCAAAATGAAATTGGTGCGGATTGGATTTCTCGGCGCAAGGCTTCTCGCGGCTGCAATTTGCATCCCGAATGCATATATGGAGACATATTCCCATCTGCATCGGCGCCATGACACTTGTACTCGCGTCGTCGCTGTGTCGCGTGTACACGCGTGTACTCTGTAGCCGGAGTACCCGCGTTCGATTACGCTGTCGCGGTCTTTGCGGCCGTGCGAATCTCGGGATAAGGATCTAAAAGGGGATGACGTTCTACATGGAATATTTTCCCGTACATTATTTCTGAACTCTCAATTTTGACGGTGAATATTGAACGCGGCTAACGTGGACAAAGCGCGAAGTTACCTCAAGCCTTGCAGCAAAGCAACCATGACTAAAATCAATAAAAATATAAAAATATAAATTAAGAATTAAAAGTATCAAGTAACGAATTAACAAAAATGCAAGGAATCAAACAAGCGATTACAGAGATAATTTTTTTTGCGAAATATGAAAAATGACAAAGTTGTTTCAAGAGCCATGATTTGAAATTAAGGTAAAAGGGATTAAAATAACGACGGTAAACGTGTCCTGGTAGAAATCGGAGATAGAAACGAGAGGTAGAAATCGGGAAACACTGGCGGAATTCATCGTTTGTTTTAAACAACAGTCTTTAGAGTGAGATGTTTATTGTACTGCTCCTGTAAGTCATGGTAACTGCAGTAATATGTAGATGACGGTAAAGAAACTCGTAGGCTCCGCTAGTTTCTAGAGTGGTGACAACTCTAAATAGGCAGTGCCACTAACCAGTTACACTAGTGCGAGGTATTGCTTTCTTGCACCAGAAAAGAGTCCCCGACGGCGAAATAAATCAGCCGGCTCGATAGAAGATGGTGTTGCGATTCGTTCTACCCGGATGCAATTCATTTCGAGTGAGAAAATCCTCCCCCTGAGATAGCGCCGCTAATTAACCGAGTCGTGGCAATATCACTTTTTCCATAACTTCACTAGCGAGCTGTTAACCGATCCAGTAAATTATTATTTCATACGAAAGAGCGAGTGGAGTGCGTGCACTAGTTAATACAGTTGCGAGCGGACTTTCGTACCGCCCATTATTCGCCTCATTAGCTATCCAATAAACATTCGCGAGGAATTAATACCGATACGCATTTTGATGAATACTTTTACACCTTTTACTTTGGGAGAAGTATACAGAAGTTGCCCAACAAGTTGGCGGGAAATTAAATACCGCAAAGGCCACGGTGGGTTAATTCCACGCATTGAAATCACCGTAGATGTAGCGTCGATTTCCAGAAAAGTTGAAAAGAGCCGGAAAGGAAGGGAAAGAAGGAAAAAAAATATGAAACGTCTCTCCTCCAAGGTGCTCGGGTGAAACTCCGACCAGTTACGGAGAAAAACTCGAGCAGTGTCGATCTTCGATAGATCTCGATCTTATGGGCGATGTCGCGTCTCCGTGATCGGAAAAGGAAGGGACTCTCGAAAATCGTTGGAAAGCGCGGAGAAAGTCGCAGCCGCTTCTTAATGCAGCCCCATTTATTTAGGGAAGAGTAGGAGTGGAATTATTAAACGCCTCGAGATAACGCCGTCGTAGAAATTAAACGTCGTCTTATAACGCTGCATAATAAAAATCACTAAATTAAATCGAAACAAAAATGTATCATCCTACATGTAAGCTTACCATAGATACAACACACTCATGTAAAATAGTCTAATAAAAATGATTAAACGTATATTAAAAATGTACACAAAATTTAATTTGCATTATATCACATTTTATGATTACACATTACCAGATGCCAAAATACCACAGTAGAGACATCATTCTCAACGATGTTAAATTGACTAATAATTTCCTTTTCCGCTTTAAAATAAATCCGATGATAGGATTAAGTTATCGCATTCATATTCAAACTTAAACACCCGAGAAGCGTTACCTATACGATAAGGAAGCACGCTCGCGGAAAGGATCGTTTAAATGCATGACTGAAACACGCGATAGTTATAATTCCTCGTCATTATTATACTTGTTCCGTTTTCAAAGTCATCGACATATTCATTACATCCCCTCCCATGGTTAGATTCCACACAAACGATCCAGTGCATCACGAATGGCTTTTCTCCTCGTCCAAGGAGAAGATATCGCGCCACCTTAAGGTCGCCCTTAACACTAGGTTTACGGGCGTTTTTTATATACCTGTTTCTACGAGCACCGTCAAATTGACGGGTAAACGAAGACACGCATTTTCTTTAAAAAATCGATTTATTCAAATTAAGTCTGTATTAAACAACACTAGGCTTTACGTTTAAATAAATGATTAATAAGTAAAAAGTCCTTTTTTAAAAATTATCACGGAAATGATTGGAATGCTCGTCCTCTCATCCTCGGAGTCGGAACTAGAAAGAATGCGCATCCTTTTCTTGCTACGACACCCTTTCAAGAAGTTTTCCTCTTCACTATACGAAGATCCTTATATTTATCCACTTTCAATGCAAACTTTCACTCGCATCTTCGCCTTACACTCACTGCAACGAAGCAAATATATATGGATTGTTTATGAAATTAGCTAGTCCGTCAATTTGCCGGGTTTCGTAGAGATAGGTACACCACATACAGATTTTAATAATTAGAAGTCTTAGGAAAAAATAATTGTGTGTACAAATTCTTTGGATGAAATGATTAATTTACGATACAAAAATGTTTAAAATTGATGCTATGGTTTTTTCGGTATTTCTTTTTGAATTTTGAATTCCGTCAAATTGACGGGTCCCGTAAACCTAGTGTTAAAGAAGTAGTCGTGATAACGATAAACTCTCCTAGCGGTGGATCCGATTCGATGGGTAATTATCGGCTCGGGGCGAAGGACGCAGGTGGTCGGAGGCCGGTGCGAATTCCAGGAGCATCGGCGCGCCCCGACGCGGCGGGGTGAGTTTTTCTCGGGGGGTGTTTATCCGTGCCTTGAACCCGGGGGCAAGCCGCCCCCCTCGCGCCCCCCGCCGACTCGGCCGCGATCGCACAGGGCGGCTGCAAGAAGCGAGCCGCGAGCTCCGTTCGCATCGAGACGAAAATTCGGACGGCACGGCGCGAGCGAGAGAGAAAGGGAATCGGAAGGGCCGGCGGCGAGAGAAGGAAGAAGAGTCCCCCACGGCCGCGTCCCTGTCGGCGCGACTCGATCTGAGATAAGACATCGAGGGATAATCTGGCCCTCCCCCGGGAAACGCTGACCTAATAAGAGCTCCAAAAACTCCCTGGGATGGAATACATTAAAAATGAACCCTTTCTCGCTCCACTCGAGCAAAATAGAAAAAACAAAAAGAAGAAAAAATATTCGTTAGATATTTCGGGACATTTGCAAGGCAGAAATTGCGTTGCAATTTTCATAACGAAAGTCCACGGTTGGTTCGCGATAGACAAGCTGGAAAATTAAGTCGAGCTCGATTTCTAACGTCTAGGGCAATTATGGGGTAAACAAGCAGACAGGTGTAACGGGTACATCGAGGCCACATCGGGCATTCTTCGTGCCTCATCGAAGGATTTAACGAGCGATCGAGGACCTCCCTCGTCCTGCCTTGCTTCCCGCTTCCTGCAACCTTAGATTTCCATAAAAAATAGTAACCGCCATCCCAGTTATTAAGCTAATAAACACTGGCAGGGTCACGTTGGAGGGGGTTGGCGGCGTCGGAGGTGGAGAGAGAGCGCGATCCTCCCGGCAGAAGAGGAAGTCGAGGGAGGAGTCGCCGCCTGATACGCGGAGGCGCTGATAGCGGCGCGCGGTTCGAAGGCGCCGGCGCGGGGCGCGCATGCGCGCGCAGCGCGACTCCGACTAGCGCGGAGTAGCTCGGCCGAGCCGGCGGGAGGTTAGGGAGGTTAGGAGGTGGCAGGGTGTCGCGCCGCCGAGGGCAGGGGTGGGCCGGGGGCCGCGGGGAGGGGGGCCCGGCCAGGCCCGCGCGCGACTCGCCATCGGGCGCGCGCGGCCCGCGGAGTGGGGGAAGGGGCGGGCCCGCTCGGCGCGCACGCACACGCGGCCCGCCGGGCGAGCGCGCACTCTCACGCACGCGTCGCACCGGCGCACCGGCGCGCACGCACGCACCTTGCCTCGCCTCGACCGCGGGCCCGCTTACGCACTCTCGCCGCGGCCGAGCCACACTCGGCGCACACGCGGCGGCTCGCACACCGCACCGACGACACGGGCCCACACTCGCCGACTGACAAGATGTAAGTCCCTCAAACTGGAAGGCGCCAGTCCCGCACAGTCCGATACGAGACACCGGACCGGAAAGTTCGCCCGAAATTAGCCGCGCCAACCCCGCGAGCCCAGGACTACGGAGAGAGAGAGAGAGAGAGGGAGAGAAAGAAAAGGAGAGCGCAGAGACCGGCGGAGGTGGCGCGGGAGGAGGAGAGAGAGGAGACTACGACGGTCATGAGGCGACGAGTGGAGGGTCGATAAGGGCGAGGACGGAGGACCACAGGAGAGACGCGGAAGCGCCGATTCGACGCTCGGGCCGCCCCGCGCCCGGAAGTGTCTCCCGCGAGAAGTGCTCCCCGGTTCCCGCGCGTCTCGCGGGCGCGCGCGCCCCCGGCCCACGGACGCGCGTGCGGGGCGCGCGCCCGCCGGGCCCGCCGCGACTCGCCAGCTCGCCGCTGGAGGCGCCCCATAGGACTCCGCGAGGGACAGCTCGGTGGACGTTCGGAGCACCTGGACCTGGCTACGATTCGCCACGGACGACGGACCTGCAGCGAACTATCGAAGTGCGCGAGTGCGTCCGAGGGATCCCGGAGTAAGTGCAGGGTGGAATGGACCGGAGGTCGATCCAGAAATCGACGGTTATGCGGGGAGCTGAACCGTAGAAGCGAGATAGAACACTGACTCTGACGCCGAAACGAGGCAAGACCGCGGAAGGAACCCCGGAATAAAGGATCAGTCCTTTAACGCGGGTCGCCGGAGACGACGGTGGTCGACGCGACGCTAACCGCCGCGTCCGCGGCAGGCAAGTCGGCCAGGTCGCGGGGAGCATCGCGGTCCGGGGATAAATTTGCCAGATTGGCGTCAATCTCGGAAACCATTAACCGCGGGCCCGAAAGGAAAATTGACAGGCAATCGGGCCCCGGCTCGCGGCGTCCGACAGGAGGCCGGGCCCCGCTTCGCGGCGGGACTAGGTAATCTTGTTTGTATACGGATAGATTTACGATGGTGTTTTGCCGCTAACCGATCCTCAAGGGACGTATACGTATTGGATGATTATCATATTAATGAAGCGCGAGCTCGACGAGGGGACGAGCTAGTGTAGGTGCGGGCGAGAGACCCCGGCGACGATCCGATCGGCGATCGAAAATTAATCCACCCAAGGAGCAGCGAGGAACGACCGATGCGTGATCGCTTTGCCGATCGGACCGACGGACTTTTGTTTCTCCTCGTTGCCGTTCCCCGGCTGAGGAGCGACCGGGACCCTGGGACCAACTCCCGTCGCGGGACCAAAGAAGAGCGACCCTCCGGGTCGCGGATGGAATTCGGTTTTCTCGGCCCGATTCTACCCGAGAGGCGCGGATGAGGTGGAGAGTCGAGAGGAGCCCGAAGGACCTGGACTGGCAAGCGTGAGTAACGTCTAGGAGGCACTCGGTACATACTTGGGGATACACCTTGATACTCGGATTCGACGAAATCACGGATTCCGTGCCGACGCCCCGTGCGCGTCCTCCTCGAGGACAGGCCGAGTCACGTGACAACGAGTCCTCCGTAATGCATGCCCAGGGGAGGACGCTCTAAATTGCGGGAGGAACGCTAGGGCCTAAGTACGGGAGCGTCCCGGTTAATTGCCGCGGATACGTTTCGACAGGATAATCACATAATTCGCCGTCTGTGTGCCGGTAAATTGCCAGAAGTGCTCCCGTGATTTTCGCAATTTACTTTGCGCCCCTCCCGGGAGTTTCGGCACGACCCGTAATTTCCCGCTCCCCTCGACGGTTATTGGAAAAGCGTTCCCTCTCGGAGCCGTCGAAGCAGTGCTTTCGACAACGTACACGGTGGTTTTCATTTATAATCATTTTGCTCGGACCGATGAACCAAGCCAAGGTGATCGAGATTAGGTCGAGCGTCTATCGGTATCGCGGATTGGCAGTAAATTCAAGGATTACTTTTTCTTGGATTGAGGTAGGACGTTTAGGAAGCTGCTCCGTTTTCTTGGGGTAGGCCATGGTTGCCCGTCATCGATGTCAAGGAGCATCGATGCTCCTTCGGTCCTGCTCCGTATTGTGCACCCCACCGATGAACGACGTCCGCGCATCTTCCCCGTGTCTCCTGACCGTGTGAACTTTCGAGTCATTTCCCGGCTCTTCCGGAGACTGATTGACCTGACTCGAGTCAGTCGACCCGTTCGAGATCCCACCGAGATGGTCGTTTCATTCGTCTCGCCGATCATCCGTCGGGACTCATCCCGAACACCGCGGGAATTCTAGAATCCTCGTGTCACGTGTCACTTCGAGCCGTTGCACCGTTCGTTCGGCTTTCCGTTATGCGGAGATGCCGTCCGATCCTGCCCCGTTGGGATCGATTAAATTCACTTACGCATCGCGAGGCTACCTCTAAGATGCGTTTCAAATTAGAAACCCCTGCGCCGTGAAATTCCGCGGACAGTTCGAGGCGCTCCGAGGAGCAGTTCAAAGGAAACGAAAGTTTTCGCTGGCAGAGTTATCTGCGGCGGGAAGAATTTTTTTTTTTCTTGCCCACAAAATGAGGTTAAACTTCCAGGGAAGTTTTCATGAATTCGTTCGGTGGACTTTTAATGAAGACGATTTTGAATTCGGTACGACCGATTTAGTTCACGGCGATCCCTGTGTCGGACTCGATGTCTCTACTTCGTATCGATTGTTTAACGTCGGAAATATTGGAGTAACTCTTCCAGGATGAAACTGTCATATGACTGTATGTGCACCGTTTGCACGTGGTATTGTTTTTAAAGAGCGAAAATCGAGTCGAGCACTGTCGACTACTGTGCTCGAGCTCTCGATGTTTGCCTCGGAGTGTCCTTCGATGCCTTCTCGGACCTTTGCCGGGAGGCGTCGAATGGGGTCCGAATTTCCCATGGGCAGCCCTAATTATGGACAAGGGACATTCGTTCCTTTATGGTGGGCGCATTGAGCACCGCTAGTTACCCCTTTTATGCTAAGTGAGAGCCATGGATGACCCTTAGGATGGGTGACCGGTGACGGTCGGCCGGACATTCCCTGCGACCATCCCCACGCGAAGAAGGACCCCTGGATCCTACATGGTCTCTGGACTACTGGGTGTCTCGGAAAAACGTGTCTCGTCTGCTTCTTTCTGCAGTTCCGTTCACGTGTTCGAAATTTCATTTGAATTTTAGCGAAATTTTAAAAACTTCTGAGAAAAAAAAAATTGCGAAGGACCTACGAGAACGACCAAAAAAAAGGTGTCAGATCCTGATTGGATCTACACAGGTCCTAAACGTTCCTCGATAAATTTCGTAATCCTGCCGACGTACCGGTCAGAATTGAGAATTTTTCCCAAATCGTGACATTTTTTAAATAATTCACGGGGACGATTGCAAATAGGCTCCCTTAGTTTAGAATGGTTTTTGAAGGGTTGTTCCTGAAAATTCCACGGACTACTAGGTGTCTCGGAAAAACGTGATTCGTCTGCTTCTCTCTGCAATTCCTTTCACGTGTTCGAAATTTCATTTGAATTTTATCCAAATTTTAAAGACTTCTGAAAAAAAAAAAATTGCGAGGGACCTGCGAGAACGACCAAAAAAAGGTGTCAGATCCTGTTTGGATCTACACAGGTCCTAACGTTCCCCGATAAATTTCATAATCCTGCCGATGTACCGGTCAGAATTGAGAATTTTTCCCAAATCGTGACATTTTTTAAATAATTCACGGGCACGCTTGCAAATAGGGTCCCTTACATAAGAATGTTTTTCGAAGGGTTGTTCCTGAAAATTCCACGATCTCTCTTTCGAGCGTAACTTTTATACCGTTTATCCGAGTTTGCCGGCGAATTTCGCGGTTTCGCGTGAGAGTAAATCAAGGGTCTCAGAAAATTGGCAAACTGTGTGAATAAGAGTCATATCCTGCGTGGTATAGAGCTGACAAGGTGCCTCGTAAAATCTTATCTCTATGCGTTCCCCGCGGAAGCTTGTTCGCGCGTACAACAAGACGTTTCTCGAACTTTTTCTCCCGAATGTTACGACCCTCGGGAAATAATTCAGGATTTTTTTTATCGCGAGGAAATTGTCAACGGGAGTTACCCTTAGGCTCTGTGCGTCGGTGTCTAGCCTACGGGATGACTCACAAAATCTGAACGCCGTGTCTCTTTCTCCAATCATGGTATTCCGTTCGGCCTACTCGTAAACTTAACGATTTAAAGGGAAAAAAAAAGAAAGAAAGAAAGAAATAGCGAATGCGTTATTTATGACAAATTTATGAGAAATCGGCTGTTTTGCCTTTTTCGTGGTGTCGGCATAATTGTAGCTGTAAAGTTCATGGGAATGCTCGAAACGAGCTCGGTAATACTGACTCGCCTCGAGCAATGTAAATGACGAAACTGCGACCGTCCGCATTCGAATTACAATTGCAAACGTATATCGGATATTCCGGAGCAATATCGATATATCGACACCAACGTCCTCGGTATTTAAACCTCGGCGTTCCGCAGAAATTTGCATGATCCTCCTACGCACTCGATCAACTGCAATATTTACGGAGTCCGAAGTGACATTTTACCAACGAGCCGACCAGGGACGAGCGAGATAAAGATAACGAGGATAAATTTCGCTTGCTTTCCGGAAAATTTCAGATTAATCCTGAACGAAAGCAGGACTTTTCTTGCATAAACGAGCGTTATCACTTACCGATCGGTGTCGATATCTCGCCCTACGGATGTATATCATAAAACCACCAGGTGAGTGGACGTTAAAAAGTCGTCTTTTTCGGATTTCCTTTTTTTCTAACAATGTTGGAACCTCGACTCGCGGCCTACTAAACGAAGGTTGAAAACGAAACGGTCAAGACCGAAGGTCCAAAAATGTCTAAAGAGCCTCCTAAGGCGGACTTCTCACGAAACCCGGCCTGACGTTGGCGAGATTACCATGCAAGCTGGCCCGGCACGCGGATTGCGTACGAAATTGCCGGTTAGGTATAATAAAATTGGTACACGCGGTGAGAGGTAGGAAGAAGCCCTGGGCCAGACCTACCGGGTGGTAATATTGTTCCGTCGGGGTAATTGTCGATTCGCTTCGCGTTAATGGCACGATCGTTAGCGCCGATTTCGCGGGCTCGGTGCTCGCCGAGATGCCCTTGTCGCAGTTACAATGCCGGCCCGTTCGGGGGAAAATGTCAAACCACGGGGCCACCACGGGGTAGGTCGGTCCTGTCGACGAAAGGGGCGAGTCGCCAAAGCACCCCCGTGGAGCATTGTCGCTACTCGCCCCCTTTTAGCTACTGTTGACTTTTTAATAAACTCAACGCCGCGCAAGACATTCGCACGCATGTCACCCCTTAATCGACCGCTGTTAATCGCAGTTCCTGAGAACTAGTGACGTGGAGTAAAAGCCACCCCTAAAGGCGATTGCCCGAGAATCGAGATATCTCGCGACCCGGTAGTAGCCGATCAACGCTTTTGACGAGATATCTCGCGATCCGGTAGTAGCTGTATTTATTTCTTCTTTTTAGCTATACGAATAGAATTAGTTATAAAATATATTCATCTAAAATGTCAAAATATTGGTGCTAGAAAGCTAGATTATCGTCAAAAGCGTTAATCCGCTACTACCGGATCGCGAGATGTCTCGTCAAAAGCGTTAATCGTCCAGTATTGGGTCGCGAGATATCTCGTCCAAGGTAACGAAAGGGTTAAGGGGATGTGAAAGTGGCATCCGAAAGCTCAATCGTTCATAAAACAGTTCTACGAACTGGGTGTCTCAACGCGTTTCATACTTTAAAACGTGAATAAATAAAATACCTATAAACAAATTTGAAAAGAATTGAAATTTCATGGGTTTCAGGACCTTCCTTACAGTCTCCCTAGTCACGTTGTAACGTTTCAGACTATTCGGTAGACCGAGTTGGGAGAAAAGTTTTATAAGCAAAACCTCTTCGACATCGCCTTAACGAATTTACTAAACGGGCGAATAATTAAATAACGCAAATTAGGAGATTTAGGAGGACACCACTCGTGTTTATTCAGAGAAATCGGGTACTTCGGTGAGGCGCCGAAATGCCGATTTTCGTTGCTGGATTCGCTTTTGTGTGGTTTTTACGCGGTCACTTGCATAATTACCGGGACGGGCTACGCGATGTATCGCTTTCCGTGTATCCCTCGCCGGTTGTCCTGTTTCCCTCGAGAAATGGTACAGTTATGGTGGAGGCACGAAGAGGCTAATCGCGTGGCAGAGACGCCGATGTCTTACGGCAGGAAATGGTTGGAACATGCAAATGCCGCGGTTCGAAAGCACGAAAGTCCCAGGACTCGCCAAGGCTAAAGATTAAGGCCTTCGATCACGTTAAACTAAACGCACGTTGCCGTAGTGATTTTTCGTCGGTGGGGCTGGCTAAACACGTTTACGGACAGTGTTGCTAAGTCCGTTGACACCGAACGTGATTAGTCGGTTCCGTTAGGGGGGCCAGCAACGTACTCGGTCTTTTACGGGAAAGGATCCGTCGCTCGGCTCCGATAACGAGGAAAAGAACCCGAGATTTGCGAGACTCGATGATCAAACGTATGTACGGTATCGGAAACGGGATCTGAAACGCGCATCAATTTCCCGCAAACGGTCGGCTCCAGGGAGTGGGCTATTATTTAAATATAATCCTCGGATTTGGATGACTCTAAAAATCCCTGTATATGTTCATGGTAGTAATGTCGTGCAATTCGGTACACGTTACCGAGGGAATGAATTGGGTAACTGTAACCGCGGTAAAATTGAATTTTCACGGGGATTGGATTTTTTTCGATGGTCATGAAGGTTTGATAATGGTAAGAAGAATTTGACAAGTGTGACCGATAAAGGTCCTGTCAAATGGGGTACGTAGACCGTATGATGCTGTTAGCAAAAGTACAACAGTTGCATGTCGAAGATAGGGTAAATCATTTGGATAATTATCATCACTTGAGCAGACACGGTGAATTAGAAGAGGGACGGAGGGGAGGCGATCTCATGTGCAACGTGAAGAATCCCTTAAAAAAGTCCCTGTAAAATAATCTGGGATTAAAGTGCGAAGATCGGAGGAATAATAATTGCCGCGATTGAAGGCGAAATAAGGGAGAAAAGGAATACTTACTCGCCATCCGGGCGTAGTAATCCAACCGAGAGTTTCTGCAATTAAAGAAAGGCCTGGAGTGAAATTTTTTCTATGATCGAAGTTAATCAAAATACGTACAATTACACTCGGCAGAACCTGTGTGAGGATATTGTCATCGAGGGATTCCCCTTTAGGGAATAAATGATAGGGAAAGGGGAGAAGGGAGGACGCCGTCCGTGCCTAATCTGCAAAAAATCTGTAATCTCCGTAATGGAGTGCAGAAACGTTCTAAGCGCCATAAAAGCGCTCTTCGGAGTAAATCCATCCGAGCGATGATCACCTCGGGAAGGAGCAAAGTGGTTCCAAAAGCTTTCCGGAACCTTTGAAAGCGCACTCGAATGGGAACCTTACCGTGACACCGTCAAGACGAGACGCGCTAAAGTCACATATGACACGGGTAAACCCATTAGAATATCATTACGGAGGTTCCTAGGAAATAAATAAGGGGAGGAGGGAGAAGTCGCGGTCCCGTGGTTAATCCCGCAAAACGTGCCGGTAATCTCTGGTATCTAGTCGCTCCTACCGTGAAGGGTATAACCTCCGGCTAACCCAACTCCGCTAACGCTATCATATTCCCCGTAACTCCCGTCTACACGCGTGTCCGCGGAAACGCTGCGGAATACTCGATTCCGCGCGCGGAGAGATTCAGGCATTACGCGGGTACCCAGCCGGGGTCCAGTCGACGCGATGCCTTACGTACTCGCGGCTCTATTATGCATCCGATAAACCTCCTCGCATATCGGGGGGCCCGTTATCGCGCAAGACGCTTATAAACGGAGAAATTGATATTTTCCCTGGGGGCGAGAAAGAGTTTCCACTCCTGCGGCTTCTTAACGAGGGATGATTTGTTGAGCGGCCTGGAGTAAAAATTCGACGATGTCGGGTACTTCGCCGCGAGATGTACTTGACTTTTAATGCTCGATGCACTCACCTAGGGCCACGCACATGCCCGAGGGGAAATAATAGTCGGGCTTAATGACTTTTACAAAATTTCTCCTGTGCAAAGTTTAACGATTTAACATTTGCATCGATGTACACTATAAATTAGAAAATTATGAAATCGATGTAATACGTCCTATAATTGAAAAAGACTAAATTTCAAATATTTGACTTTTTTGATTTTCTAAACGCGAGATTTTATCCTGGTCCTGAAAGTAATCTTAACCTCGTAACTCATCTTAAATGCGAAATTTCTGGGGATTATACGCGTACCGACGATTAATGTAGTCCTACTTCGATTAAAAACTGCGAGTCGGTGGTTCGTAATTAATGTGTTTAATCGGCGACCGATGATTAACTTCGTCGGTCGATTGAATTAATCGCAATTACCTGTAATGACCTATTAAATGTTTCTTGCCGGGTTGTTTAAGTTAATCAGAAAATTAATCGATCAGTGCTGAGCGACGGTTACGAGCTTTCGAAATCTCGAGTTCTTTTGTATGTCGATGAATAATGAAGGAGGGAATGGGTGATATTAAACGGTTATGGTTAATCTTCGAATCGAGACTGTTGCACGGAAGATGCGTTAAGCTTGCTCGCAGCGTTTTTCTTTTTTATATAACGCCGTTTTTTATGCAACCCTTTATGTAACGTCGTTCGATTAATTGTAGCATAATAAGACCGTATTTATATACTGAAATTTCGCGGACCCGGGGTATCCGGGTATACATCGTTATTATTGCTCATTCGCGTTTATGGTGTAATTATGCGATTATTATAAGACTATTAAACGATTAATGGCATGTAAATGGTGGATTGGACGGTCGTTCTGCGGTGTAATGTGCGTCTTACACGTTTACGGGAAACTCTCGGTACCCGTTACTTCGATCAATTTGCGCTTATTGAGTCAAGATAGGCAGCTTTCGGATAGGTGGAACTATGCGGAAGGTACGAAGAAAATTATTAATTACGTGGGGAATAATAAGCCGCGGCCTGCGCGCCCGGTTTCGGAGGTGGCTTTTACAATTAGCTTCATGATACTTGATATCAGTTATATGAGTAAACGCGCCGAGGAAAATTCGTCGAATTAGGTATCAGCAAATCGTCACTTTTCCCTGACTCGTCCTCAATGTGGAACTATTCCTGAAAATAGTCTTGACTCTCTTCTCCGAGGTTTCATGAAATTGTCTAATACACCTTTGCGTGACTTAAGTCACGTCGTATAAAAAAAATCCGTGGAATTATTCATCTCAATTTTGTCAACATTGCATTAATATCCCTATATACGATCTTTTGCCATTTCCCCCGAACATGAAATTTTTAAAACATGGTTAACATTGACATTCCCAATAATTGTCATATCATCGGGAAATCTGGAAATTTTCCACGATGCCTAGTGACACTCTTTCGTAGCTCATCCCAGGAAATCTGGGCCTAAATCGTGTCAACCTAAGATGAATTAATGTGCTGTGAATAGTACCACGTATTTTACCGTCTTCTGGCAGTTTTATCGAACGTAAGCTTCTTAAAAGAGGGATAAAGTTGGTGTTGTCGGGTATCATCAGGTTTCGATTTTCCAGGCTCTCGTGACGATCTCTCGTGGTAGGGCGCGCTTCCCGAAGTATCAATAAAGTTGATCTCGGCCAGGAACGATCTCGAGCCCGAAGACACCGGATACTTTTCGAGATTTCGGAGAAGAAGGTCTCGCCTTTCGACGGCCTTCGAGCGCGACGATTCCGGCTGATTTATAACCAAGAGACGAGATCGAAGGAGAAAGAGCGAGAGGGAACGGGAGACTGTCGAAATCGGTGGACCGATCGCCCCACCCTGTTTTTTCCACCGTCAAGAGACTTTGCATGAGGGGAACGATAGCTGCTCCCATCGGGGATCGTCTTTCTGTCGTAATTCGATTGCTATCTCGCGGCCGCGAGGACTTGTCGCCGGACGGACAAATTTTAAGGCGTACTTTTCCCTCGGCGGCCATTCCGCCCGCTTCGAGCCATAATGGCCTCGAAAACGGGCGATGTGAATTTTTTTGCCGCGCCCCATGCACGTCCTTTATGCATATTCGATGCACTTTTATCCTTCCCCGGTGATGGCGGAAAAAAATCTAAACGATCAACCCTCCTCCCCTTAGGGTCGACGCGATAGACGTTTGTCCCGTCGAAGACTCGCGGAAAGTAAAATACTGAAGATTTCCCTTAACCCTTTCGCTCTGACGGGCGTATATATGTGCCCATAATTATGAAAGTGGTTTATGTCATATATTTTTTGTTTCGAAATTACATTGAATTAATTTCGTTTGAAATAATATGGCGTGAAATAACTGATAAACTCATTTTTTTTTTTTAATTTTGACTTAGACCACTTTCATAATTATGGGCACATATACGCCCTGGAAGAATGACCATTCATATACGAAGAGCGTATATATACGCGCTGAAAAAGTGGGCGCGAGGGTACGACCAGCGTACATATACGTTCATATCATATATACTTTTATTTCATACTTTACATGAGATACTTTTGTTAATCGAGTATCTGGCAACGCTGCATGCCTTAAACAATTGACTATCATGAAATAAAACACTATCGACAAGACGATATTGTGTTTTGGTTTAACGATACTCAGTTTTAGGCTTTTATATACCAGCAATTTATAATAGTAGTGATCAAAAGGTTTACACGAATTTATAATTCTAAAATAATTTTGTTAGCTTAATTTTAATGATTCACAGGTAAATACTCAATTCCTGCCTTTGTGTTAATATGCTGAGTTTTAAACTATTTAATTTTTTAGACCCATAAAGATAATAAATCCGGTTAAACATGCCAGATTACATTAGTAAGCGTGATTTTCCACGATTTTTGTTGTACTCCATCGAATGTTTAAAGACCCAATTATGATTATAAATTTTTATATTTTATAAAGTAAGATGATGTTACCGAATATAATAAATATAACAGTAAAATTTGGAGAACAAAAAACGACATCTAATTACTTCGTGGTATTCCGTACTTCAGTGTCAACTATTCAGTAATGCGCTCCGTTCACAGCGATCACATTTTGACGCAAGCGCTCCGGAGCGAAAGGGTTAAATCCTAGGAAAACTTGAAGTGTCGATGACGGTTCTCGTAATAAAATAACGTATTTCATCGAATATGCCATATTTAGCCGACTCAATTGTCATACGGTTTCGCAGGGACTGACCGGACTTTTTCCTCCTCGACGTGGCATTACTCCGGCGGCTTGCATTCGTAAATCAGTCGGCTCTCGTCTCGTCGACGGAATTTCCTCCGCAAAAAGGTGGAACGTTCCGCGGCCGTATATGTACACGCGCCCTGCGGTCCGGCGCACTTCCGGGTGGCTCGGTGCTCTCTCGGAGGGGGAATAAAAGTGCTTCAGAGGCCGCGGGAGTTGCCGGAAAAAGGAAGCGAGTGGTAAGCACTCCCCGGGACATAATTTACACGACAGAAGTCCCGGCCCGGGGAGATACCGCCGCAAGGTGTAATCCTTTTACCGACGACCGCGACACTCCGGCTTATCGGGCCCGTCCGCGAAACTAATCCACGTTTCAAGGAAAGTCCCATTTGTCGACGTAACCCATAACCTGCGACCCGTAACCCGGAAGGTGGAACCGTGTGGGCAGAGGTCCCTCGATGCAAGGTACTCGAAGGGGCGGCTTTTATCGGTGCATAAAACACCTATAAACGGATCGTTACCGGCAATCCATACCGGCGCAACCTTAATAGAAAGCCGGGGCGTAAAACTGCAAACTGCACGCGGCCAAGTGCAATGTCTATAAACCGCTCATAGGAGGGGACGGTGCGGATAAACAAGAGGGAGAAGGAGGGCTTGCCGAAACCTGCTTCGCGGTATGTCCCGGCCTCTCCTTCTCTCGTTACCGCGTGGACGATAGACGGATAAACGAATCGACTCATTGTGTTGCGCGCGCACCCACACGGGCGCCCTTGTACCGAAGCGCGGCGCGCGCACGCGCGGACAGTCGGCGGCGGCACTCGTGAGCGCGCACACACGGGACACGTACTAAGGACGGCGCACGCGGGCCGAGCTCCTATAATGGGTATGCAAGCGGCGAAGCAGGTTCCATTCATTCATGCTCGGAGCGCACCAGTGGCCTACCATTTACAATTTCCCATTTACCATTTACCATCCCGCACCTCCGCCTCCCCTCCCGGTCGCGTCTGCACGTGCTGCCCCCGCCCCTCTCCTCGGCCGGTGCGCGCGCACGCGGCCGCCGCCGTCACTAGGGACGCGCGCGTCCTTGCGACCGCGACGCGACCGGGACTCGACCCGAGAAAGGTCCGTGGAAGAGAAGGGAGCCGAAGGAAAGCCGGGACTTCGGTTGCCGCGCCAGGCTCGAGAGGAAGGAAGGAAGAACAGTGGAGAGGATAGCTGAATCCTTTAAAAAAAAAATTAAAAAAATCAACGTAGCCGTTCTAGGGGAATATTAATTCGCGCATGTTTTTCAATGTATTTGGCGCGAAACTCTGCCGAGCTTCCTGATACGCGGGCACGTGGACTCGTTGTCCTGTATGATTTTGCAAGTACGTGGTCTCCGATAATTGCATTACGATGATATTTGCATCGCGACGGGAATGTCACTTGGGGGGAGGGATTTGAAGGTATGGAATTCTCTTATCAGGGAGACGTTTCGATTCGTGGGGCGATAGGAACGGATCGTTCTCTTGCGTTGGCTTAGGCTGGGGTAATCATCGACTTTCATAAGAAACCCGCAAGTCTCGGACGTGGAACCATGCCTAGCCATAAACGCGAGCACGGTAAACGATTTTCAGCCGTGCCATCGATACTCCGCAACCGCAAGACCATTACCCGCTCAATAACCGGAAATACATCTAAGGTTGGAAGAGGGCACTCGCGAGGCGGTTATTCCCGCAATCGGTCTGGGGAATCTCGTCAGGTATTCCCAGGAGCAACGGCACCGGAGTATTGAAATGTAAAACCGTAAATTCAAGCAAATCGGCAGTTATCACCTCGCGGGTACATATTGTGCCCCGTGTTCGCTTGAATTCCGAACACGAAGAAATTACTCCCACGGGATAGGAGGGTTGGTCTAAAATAACTCCCTTGAACAGATTCCAGATGCTCGAAGACGCGAGTTTCGAGCCTCGGCAAATCCGGTACCGCCCTTTATCCTTTTCCGCGAGGTTAATTGTTTATGAAAACCTTTCTGCAAGCCGAACGCATGGGATTCTTTAGAATTTCACCACGTGAACGCGAGGCTCCGATGAAAGTCTCACCACCTACGAGACTTCAATTTTGATGGAAAAGTCAAAAACGTCTATAATGAAATTTAAAAAAATTGAAATTGTACGGGTGTAACCATATTCCATGGTTGAGCGAAGAAAAATTGGCTCGACTTTCGGACGGAATTCTTTAGAATTTCACCACGTGAACGCGGAGGCTCCGGTGAAAGTCTCACTACCCACGAGACTTCGATTTTGATGTAAAGTTAAAAACGTCTATAATGAAATTAAAAAAAAATTGAAATTGTACGGGTGTAAGGATATTCCTTCGTCCCTGGAGTAGCCATATTCCATGGGTGAGCGAAGAAAAATTGTCTCGACCGAATACTTTCCCGCGTGTCGATCCCACGGGCGCAGTCGCGGATCTTGAATTCATCTCCGTGGGTCGCGAGGGTGGGGGGTCGCTCGCGACCAATGGGAAGCCAGCGCCTTCCGTTCGAGCCCGCTAAGGAGCTCTCGGCGGCGCGGACTGGCCAATCGCGGCCCGCCGCTCGCGCGGGATCGACGGCGCAGCCACCCTGCGCCGTTACGCGCAGCAGGCGACGCGGTTTTTCCGGAAGGCTCTCTCGCGTCGCCCCGGCCAACGGGGGGCCAAGGAAAAAAACGGGCACGTCGCTCGTGGCCGCTTCTTACGGACGCGGCTGGCGCGAGACCGCCGATCCCAGGGCGATCCGTTGCCGTCATATGAATGCGTACGAGTACATCCAAGGATGCGCGGACAAACGCAGGTCGCATGTCTCTACGGGTACATGCGACCTGCGAGGATGCGCGCGCAGAGACGCCTCGATATCCCGGATGGGCACTCGAGGCACTTGCCTCTTAAACGAGCAATGTCACGCATCGAATCACCGGCAGGCGTGCGGAACCAGGCTCGGCCAGTGGCTCCCTTTTTCGCCGGGTGCTTACTTTGCGGACCCGCTACCGAGTCGCTTCGTTTCCCCGGCGAGGCTCGGTAATGAGGCGGCTCGTTGAATCGTTTCGTTACGTCGGTGAGCTACGTGCGAACTCACCGCGTGCTTATCCGGTCGAGATAAGCGCCGCCGGAGGCCGCGGCGAGGCTCGAGGTGCGGAATTAACCTCGGTGAGAAAAATTGGGAATTAAAACGTAGCTTCGAGGGAATCTCGAAGGCGAAAGCGCGGGGGGCTTAATCAGGAAAAGGGAAAGTACATACATAGGAAGGACATCGGGTGGAACGTAACATTTTAATCGACCGAAGTTAACAATCATTCGGGCGATTCACTCGAACCTCGGTCGAGTTTTAATTCAGCTTAAGGAAGCGTAACTTATTTACTGGGTCGTCGTCAATATTTACAAGACGATCCCAGCACTTTTTCTGTCAGGGTGTAAATAAATGTTTTTTTTTTGTCTTTTTTAGAGAGAGGTATTCCAAAGTTCCGTAAAATCGGCGGAGGGTGGAATTAAATTCGGCAATTTAAGTTGGCCGAACCGGGACTGACCAAGTTGGGATAGCTAAGTTTTCCCTCGTTAGCCGACGTGGCCATGAACGTTCGCGACTTCCATCAACGGAACGAGATTTAGTAGGTGCCCCGCCCGAGGAAATGCAGTCCGAACCGATACACGGTTCGCACTCGAGCGAATTAACGAACGCATAACGCCTCGGCGGGGCGTCGAAAACACTTTTTCGGTCCCTCGGGCGCCCCAATTAGTTCCACCATCGCGTCTCCGCGCATCGATGTCTCCGCGGCGAGTCCTCCGCCGGGAGTCCCGGAGGACTCCGACCGGGCCCAGGCGATGCCTCGCGGGTGTCCCGGTACGGCTAATTATTCCACGGAGTCGAGCAAGGAGAGAGGAAATTCCTCGTTGCGAGCGCATTTAACGAGACAAGTAAAGGGTGGCGAGTGCCCTGACGACGAGACAATGGGGTTTTGTTTATTGTACCGGGAAGGTGCCTCCCTCTCGCTCTGTTTCCCTCCCCCCGGGTGTTCGGCTCTCTCTCTCGTGCGATATAAAGGCGCAGGGAGGTGTGAAGAGGGGTAATAATATAGAGTTACCCGGCGGCAAGGTGGCGGGAATATTTCATATCGGCATTATGCCCGAGTTAGGCGCAAGAGAGGAGCGCGCAGCATCCCCTCGGTACCTGCACCCCCTGTCCTCTCCTCGGTCCGCCACCTCGGCTTTGCCTCGCCTCCGTGGGGGGCTTCCCTCGGGAAAGGGTTGCTCCCAGCCCGGGGCATTATTCCGCCGAAAGTCATTTGTCCCGAGGGTGTCCCGCTTTATCCGTCTCTTTCCCCGGATAAAGAGTAACACGAGCCGAGACGCTCCGAGGCGTCCCGCGTTCTCCACGTCTCTCTGCGTCCGAACAATGACGCTACACGCGCGGCGGAATCTTCTCTCGGTACTGCGCCGTGGGGTCGCCGATGGGCCGGTGATATTAGCCGAGATTATCCGCGAATCGTCCGCCGCGAGAAATCGGAAAGGATAGGTTGGGCTAATTTATGGCACTCACGGCCTACGTCTTGACGCCATTTTTTTCCCCCGGGAAATTGATGGAACGACCCTGAAATTATAGTCTCCCCGGTGAGGTAGAATTACCGGGATTTAATATTAACCGTTGTCGGTTCTCCCGCTTTGTTACGGGTTATTAAACAGGGGGACGGAAAAGTCACTCCGACGGAGGTTCGCGGATTCGAAGGAATTCTCTACGTCCCGTCATAAGGCTAACGTCGAGCGACCGTCCTGCTCTTTCGCCGGTGTTACGTAGCAAGAGTTATCGGCACTTTACGCGATCGTTAATGATCGTCAACAAGGATGATGGTACAACCTCCATCGGGCCAATAAAAGTTTCCGATCCAGTAGCACAGCCTCTTGTAATTCTGCCGGAGTCCCCAGACCGTTACATCACCGCTCGGTATACCTAATGTTCCTCCTCTGTGAATATCTCCTTACTTATTAAGAATACCCCCGGCAGACTCGACGTCTACTCGGTCTGCCTGGATTCCCGCTGACTGCACTATGAAATATCTCTACCATCTCACGGCATCGCCTCAACGTCTCTTCGGTACTATTTGTCACGATTCTTCGGCAGAATCGACGGATATAAAATAAATATCCGATACGCTCCCCATTCTTAACGCGCATACGAGTACTATCGCTCAAGGAGTTTCACTCAAAAGACATAAGGCAAGGGGCCAATTTCGGGCCCAACTTATCAAAGATTCCCCATAATGCGAATCGACTTGGGTTTTCATAAGGCACGACCGTGGTCGCGCAATCGAGCGTCGCGACGATCGCCGGCGCATTATCTCGGCCGATTACGCAAAGCCCCGGAGACTTCGATGCCGATCGGACGTGGAAGGCAAGTTTCACGCTCGCGAGGCAGATAACGCGTCATAATAAGGCCGGCCATTAGGTTGCCGATGGACGCTATCGTCCTCCCGTTTTCTCTCTTTGTCTTGCTCCCGTCGACGGCCCTCGCCCCGTCCCCCTCGTTATCAGCTCGGCCTGCCCCCGCGCGACCGATACCGTCGCGGATAATCGGCCTCGTCCTGCGCGCCGGTAATTCTCGAACGCTGTAGGAAGTCCTATCGCGTGTCACGGTGCTCGGTTTCGTGTCCTCGCCCTCCGATAGGCCGCTCGTACGAGCCCGAGATAGCGACGTGTCCAGAAACGGTCATTAAGGAGCGCGGCCTGCGCAACGGTAAATTGAGAAATTGGAAATTGTAATGTATGGGGCCTACGGGCGGTACACGTACGCCCGTCTCAGCTCCAGACCGCATTGTATCGCGTCCGACCACGTACGAGGCATGGCCTGCTTGGGACAGTTTTTATCTTTTTACCTCCGAGGACCCCCGCGGGGAGGAAATCGCCCGATACGGGATTTCGGGGAGTTTCGTCCGAGATGTATCACCGTGACTCTGGACGTAAATATCTTCGAGTGGAGGGAATTTCTCTTATCGGTGAGTGATTTATACGCGGCGCAGGTGGACCCCGACGTTTCGACATCACCGAACTTCTGTGAAGATCAATTCACCTGAATTCACCGGAATTTACCCTTCTCTTGGGTTTGTTAACGCGGACTCGATCGAGTGTTATCTACATTGTTGAATTAGTTGCATACTTGCTCCTGTGGAAGTTAAATTAATTACAGGGATACCCATTTGCGGCTTGAAGTACGCCTTTTGTGCGCCTTGAGAAATTTCATCGATGATCGCCCTCCATTCGGATTGATTAGGTATCCTTGTGACGCGCGCGGGTCGATTTACGTTGATAACGCCTTTTTTTTACTACTTGGGTAAGGTGGGTGCAATTAAAAAAAAAAAAATGGAAAAAATTCCAGACGACGCACGCGCTCGTTCTAGGCCACTCGTGCACCGATACGAATCGCATATTGCTGACGGGTGATCTAACGTCACTTCGTCACATCCAGGAAGACAACCTGAAATTTCCGATCCTTTCACGGAATTTCGTTTTGATGTATGTCGCGGCCCGAAGTGAAATTAAACTCACTGCCTTATTACTGGTCGGGTCTCTCTCAATTTGTCGGGTTCGGCCGGAGGTGTGATTTTATCGGGCCGGTATATCAGGAGCCTTTTCTACTCTCCCTCTCTCTCTCGGACTTCGTTGGCCAGTTCCTCCTCGGTTTCAATCTCTTCATCTCGTTCTCGGGCCGAGACGTGAATTGCCCTAAATTGCACCTCGGAAGTTCGCCGCTCGGGTGAAATAGAACCCGCGTAATGGCAGACTGTCACTGTCGGGACAGTACCGGATCGGTGCACCGAGGGAAAATTGAATACCTCCGAGCTGCAACCGGATAATTCCGCGACCATTTACTCCCGTAAGCCGGCCAATTGGTGGCATTACTTAAAGCAAGAACGTTCTCACTGCCGGACATGCGTGTACCCGAACGGTATGATTTCGAGTAATGCCAGCAATCTTTCCATCGAACTGTCCGCTTCGATTATGCCTCGACCGAAGATCCATTATTAATATCCACGATCGATAAATAGAGATGTAGAATCCATTTCTGCCTTGTTCAAGTAAAGAGTCCTATTAAAATCCTACTGCAAGTCTCTCGTTCCGATAGATCTCGAAACCTCCTCAAAGAGTATTGCATTCGGTAAGACTTCCGGTGTTAAAATAAATGTAGATAAAATATCGAAAATCTACATTACCACCGCGAAGATATACATTTTTTACCGCGTTATAGGAAATCCCATCAAACATTACCTACTCTGCTTACATGTATGCACTGTATACACGTGTCTGGATTCAGCCGCGATTATTATCGCTTATTAATATGTATGACCAGTGAATATAGATGTAGGGGAATCTCATTGTCTCATCTTCCTGGAGCTTCGTATTGAAGTCTTACCCCACCTTGCTGGAGTACTTCAGATAGTATCCCGCGAGTAAACAGTCTCGCGGGAAATTGTCAAAATGGGTAAGTACGGCAATTAAAGGAAATGCATTGAGCGAGATACAAGGCCGCGTCCTGTTATCTCGAGTAGCGAGGTCGGGCTGTCGTGTATCTCTCCGGGGCGATTTCTGTCCGGCGATCTCGATTTCTGGATTTAGAAGCCAATATTACCCTAAGTTGCGCCTCGGAAGCGAGGCGCTCGACTCAAGGGAGATTACCGTAATGGCAGATTGTCGTTATCGGACCGCGATAGAGGCGGGAGAAAATTGAATACCTTGCAGCTACAACCAGTTAGTTAATTCTCCGGTACCGTTTATCGCGGTAACCCTGTCGATTGGTGGCATTACTTTGAACGGGAACATTCGCACTGCCGGAAATGCGTGTTCTCGAACGCCGCCGTTTAAAGTAATGCCGGCAATTTTTGACTCGACGAGGCCGCTTCGATTATGTCAAAAGATACGAATCTGCTATTAGTGCGTGGCCGCCAAATAAGGATATGGAGTTAATTTTCTGTGCTATTCAACTAAATACTTGTAAGAGTTGTTTTATGACCCGCTCCCCGGGATGGATTGGGCATTAACCGCTGATGGGTTATCGTCTCGATTCCAATGAAAAAAGAAAAAATGCCATACAATAAATCTGTATAAAGGACGTTCGCAAGCACATCGAATATTTCAATGATTATAGATTTCGTTTCGCCCAGAATTGCTTAATATGCAACATTAATCGAAGGCCTGCTTAAAGATTCACTTCGTGCTGAAAGAGCACTTAAGAAGTACATTAAAAATTAATATTGTCAGGTTTCATGATATAGTTGATACTATACGGACTTGAATGTTAAGGAAAGAATTTTGAGGGTATATTCTACGAGTCTTACGGATACAATTGTTACGGATTGAGTTTGTACGATTACCGGCAAGTGACCGTAGCAGGATATGCCCGGAAATGTCCCTGTCACGCTTTTTAGCCAACTATTGGTACAGGCGTGAAAACGCTTAATTAAAACGTTGATTTAGATTTGAATCGTACGGTGCCTTAAGTATGTACTGTAAGAGTCATTTATAGTTCAGGAGTCAGAGGAACTGCTACCGGTCGCATTCAACCGGTAGCTCTGGTCATTTGACTTTTGCAGCAGGTACTTAATTAAGACGGGATATGATACAACTTTAGGTGCAGCCTTTCAGCGCTAATTTATGCATGCATTTCTGCATAAGCATCCGATGCGATTTGAATTAAGCGAGCTCCAAAATGTGCCTCGGCTGGTGTTCTTGACTTTTGCTCCATACACTCCTCGTCCTTGGCGGATTCGAGAGGCAAAAGAAGGATACCGTCTCGCGTTCGAAGGACATCGGCGAAATCGTACGACATTTTTCCCTGATAAGATGTACAAATAATCTACGCGCCCCGAGGGGGTAATATTAACATGATCGCAGAATCAACGAAAATCATCAACAATTAACGAAACATTGTCTTCGGGGAAAGACGCCTTCCGAAAACCGCCATGACTCAAAGATTTAGACTTTCCTCGTGCACACATTCCTGCTAAGTGAAATCATCCGAGTTATCGTATTCGTCATGATCTCATTTTATAGCGAGTCCACAATTCTGAAACGAGTCACTCCGAGACATTACAAAAAAGCCTACCAACTCTGCAAACAGTTACTCAGCACGCATCCTCAGGATTTTATTCAAGCTTCGATGTATTAAGAAGGAAAGGTCTTCAAAAGTGGCCTTCCAAAGATGAATGCCAATAGAAAGTGCGAGGCGTCGAAAAGTCACCCTACCCCTGATATACGAATGATAAGTAAGTGGCATCGGCTTACCCTCATTTCCCTTCTCCATGTCCTACATTTTAAAATACAAGTCAGATCGCCCCCGTGTGTTTCCTCGCGAGAAACGATAATATATCCAATTTAACTAAATACCTATTTCTTCAAGATTTCTTGAAATCATTTTTTATTAGATACCACGAGGATGCGTTAAACGTCATTCGTGCACTTTTCCGTATCTTCTGATACTCTATTCTCGAGTTGGTCCGATCGATTGACTTTTGCACGGGAAATTGACAATCTCATACACAACTTTTTGATCAACAACGTGAAAATTTTGTCATGCGTATCTATTCGTACGCGAAGATAAAAATTTGTATCAACTTGAGAATCAGGCACCTGTAATCAACAAAATGGGCTAAGGACGAGTCAACGTTCAGGCACCTTCCCCGTACAGATTCGAGCATGGACTCGACTTACAAGGAAGGTACCTGAGGTGTCCCCTTCCGATTTTGTTCATTTTTAAATACGTTATAGAGGACTAAAATTTAAGGGACTCGTGTTTTTTTTTATCGGCGGATAAACACTTATAGGGGGTGAAATCAGGCTTTCAGGTTGGCCGCGCAAGGGGGTGAGTTGGCTGTTTCATATAGAAGCACTGGACCGATTTTCATGAAACAACCGTCAAAATGTAGGGAATGCAGAATTATGAAACATGCATTTGGAATTTTTCGAAAAAATTCATTTTTAAGGGGTGAGCCACCCCTCTGAATACTTCTTTTACCCCTTACGCGAGCAGTAATTGTTCTATCCAAATGAAACTTTTTTTGTATTGTTCTGGTCTATAAATTAACCAAGTTTCTTTTGGATAGAGCAATTACTGCTCGCGTAAGGGGTAAAAGAAGTATTCAAAGGGGTGGCTCACCCCTTAAAAATGAATTTTTTCGAAAAATTCCAAATGCATGTTTCATAATTCTTCATTCCCTACATTTTGACGGTTGTTTCATGAAAATCGGTCGAGTGCTTCTATATGAAACAGCCAACTCACCCCCTTGCACGGCCAACTTTGAAGCCTGATTTCACCCCCTAAAAGTGTTTATACGCCGATAAAAAGAAACACGGGTCCCTTGGATTTTAGTCCTCTATAACATATTTAAAAATGAACAGAATCGGAGGGGGACACTTCAGGTACCTTCCTTGTTAGAACTCGTCCTCGTAATCCAACTCGATTTCGAGTCGAGGGCGACTCGAGTCAAGGGACCGAGTCCGTCGCCCGATGCACCCAGTCGGGTGCAACTGCAGATCGGAGCCGGCAACTGCACGGTTCACGCACCGTCTCTCCTCTCTCCCTCTGGGCGTACGCAGGCCGCGTCGCCGCACTCTCACGCACCGTACCCGACCGTGAGAGAGTAACCTGTCGGTTACAGTATTATCTGTGGAGAAATAAAACAAATACAGCCCGGGAAGAGAGGGAACCCAGAGGGGGAGAAAAAAGGAGATACGCACGCGGGATTGAAGGAGGCTTCGATCCATCAAAGTCAGTCAGCTCTCTCACCCTCTCGGCCGGCGCGGAGACCCGATTATATTTTTACAAGCGTGTCCAATGTCCTCGAGGAATACATTAAGGAGAAAAGGTGGAGAAGAGGGCATGCTCTCCTAGGCGGCCCTCCCCCTGCTCCCGATATCTAAGCGCGGCTCGATATCTCGCGACACGATCCTCGGAACCGTAAGCCTTCGCCGACTGGGACGGTGGAGACGCTCGATCGCGTTTCCGAGGACTAACGGGATGGAAACGCATTTCTGGGATCATTCCCGTGCCTTGGGACGCGTCTACCGGGATGATCGTCGATGCGGAAACGAAAGCGGGATGCGGTGTCCTCTTCTTGCGAGGAGGATGCCGGGGGTCACGCGAGCCTTGATAGATTCTTTCGTCGACTCGCAGTCCCTGCGTGCCCTGCTCGGCGAAATTCCTAGAAATAAAAAAAAAAATTCTAAGAAAATACCTACGAATACAAATTTTCACTTAGAAGGTACTCGCAATTACTCACAAGGAAGGTACCTAAGGTGTCCCCCTCCGATTTTGTTTATTTTTAAATATGTTATAGAGGACTAAAATCTAAGGGACCCATGTTTTTTTTTATCGGCGGATAAACACTTTTAGGGGGTGAAATCAGGCTTCAAGGTTGGCCGTGCAAGGGGGTGAGTTGGCTGTTTCATATAGAAGCACTCGACCGACTTTCATGAAACAACCGTCAAAATGTAGGGAATGAAGATTTATGAAACGTGCATTTGGAATTTTTCGAAAAATTCATTTTTAAGGGGTGAGCCACCCCTTTGAGTATTTCTTTTACCCCTTACGCGAGCAGTAATTGCTCTATCCAAATGAAACTTGGTTAATTTATAGACCAGAACAATACAAAAAAAGTTTCATTTGGATAGAACAATTACTGCTCTCGTAAGGGGTAAAAGAAGTATTCAAAGGGGTGGCTCACCCCTTAAAAATGAATTTTTTCGAAAAATTCCAAATGCACGTTTCATAATTCTGCATTCCCTACATTTTGACGGTTGTTTCATGGTAATCGGTCGAGTGCTTCAATATGAAACAGCCAACTCACCCCCTTGCACGGCCAACCTTGAAGCCTGATTTCACCCCCTAAAAGTGTTTATCCGCCGATAAGAAAAAAACACGTGTCCTTTAGATTTTAGTCCTGTATAACATATTTAAAAATGAACAAAATCGGGGGGGGACACCTCAGGTACCTTCCTTGTTAGATGTGGGGATGGTCTCCAATGAGGATGACGAACCATGCGTGTGATTATAAGATTTGCACAATTTTCATTATTAGGCGTTGCTACTTTTTCACTGTCATTGTCGACTTCTGGTGCTATAAAATCACCGCAGGGTGCGGTCGTGGCGAACCGAAATGGGACTTGAAAAGTGTTGCCACGGGATCGATAAATAACGTTTGGGGATTTTTGTTCGGTGCACCCAAGGTGCCCCAATGGTTCTCCGTAATCTCGAGGGAATACGCAAGGATTGCAGCAGTGGGCGCGTAATCGGTGCATTGAAATGCGAGTAAAGCAGACACGGGAGAGACGTTTCGACGGTCGCGTGGACGACACTCCCACGGAATATTAAGTGTCTCCGAGGCTTTACGTCCTAAGCTTTGCCGGGAGATTGAGGTAGGCACGAGGTAGCTATATTCCGTTAACACCGGTTGCACCCGGCGACATCCTTGAGACGCTCCAGCCTGCGTGCTGCAGTAGGCGAAACGCGACAAACTGCAGCGAGGGAAACGCAGCGGCCAAGAGAGACACAAAGCCGACCTCGGAGCCCGTTTCAAGAATTCCCAGCCGGGAATTGTGCCCATAATTATGAAAGTGGTCTAAGTCAAAATTAAAAAAAAAAAATGAGTTTATCAGTTATTTCACGCCATATTATTTCAAACGAAATTAATTCAATGTAATTTCGAAACAAAATTAATACAATGTAAAAAACGAAATTAATACAATGTAATTGTAAACAAAAAATATATGACTTAGACCACTTTCATAATTACGGGCACAATTGACTAAACCGAGACATCTGAAAATATCACCTTCCTAAACGTTCCGCTAAAAAGCCACGTGGTCGAGAGCCTCGTGTTAACTCGCAACCGTCCAATTGTCAATTGTCCAACGAATTGCACCAAACTAAGCCCTCATATCGGAGCTCGAAACTTCCTAGACTTCGTTATTCTCCCAATTTGTGTTTCGTAAATTTCCTCCGGGTTACTGAAATCACCTCGCTCGAGTCGAGCACTGGTTTAGCAGAAATCTCCATGTCTGCTAAACGCAGGCGTGACACTCGAGCTGAATTATTTTCAGGTGGACGGAGCACCGGGAGCTATTAATTAGCCTCCGGTTTCCTCTCTGGGACACTCCCACGGGACGAGTCGCGGCTGTCCCACGGGTTTGCGTCGGGACGCTACTCGGGGTATCGACTCGACGGAGAGATAGCTGCACCGTGTCCCGGTAATGCAGGCCGTATCCGACGACGTCCGCGAGACGTCCTGGAACCACGAGGCTATAACTCATGGCGTCTGGTCTCGCGTGACGCGACGCTCCGCGCCGCGACGCCGCGCCACGCGACGCCGCGCCGCGACGCGACCGGCCTTACGTCGGGAAATTCCGATCGCGATCATAGGAATTAATTGCGAACGAAGAAATATCGCCGGCTTGCTCGTATTTCGCATAAAACCGCTCGATACTCGTTAGCGGGAAGACTCGTATGCGCGTGGGCATACTTACACGGTGTCCCCCCGATATGCGCACTCTCTCGCTCCCTCGTCCGGTGCCCTTGCGGCTAATTATACCACGGTATCCTATTAGTCGACGCCATTTCTTTCTCGTTCGGCCACTCGGCTGTATCTTGTTCTTTCAACTAATTGCACCCTCTGGAGAGGCTCCAACCGGGAGGCTCGACGGACTTTCCTCTGGCCCTTTTCTTTCACGCCCACGCGTGGCGGGAATTGAAGACCCTCTGGCGAAAAGTCGGATTCTAATATTTCGCCTCGAAAAGATATGACGAGTTGACCTCGCGTGGGAAGGTATAAACCGAAAAAATACCCGTATTTGCTCTTAGGCTTAATGCACTCGAATATTTATAGGAAAAGGAATAATTTTGTCAATTGGCAGGGTCTCCTAAATTGTCACGAAATTTCGTATATCTTTGGCCCGTGAATTGAAGATATGGATTTTTTTTTACCGGTACCTTTGAGAGAGCACTTAATCACCTATTAGCTACGGTACTAGTCGACGCCATTTCTTTCTCGTTCGGCCACTCGGCTGTATCTTGTTCTTTCAACTAATTGCACCCTCTGGAGAGGCTCCAACCGGGAGGCTCGACGGACTTTCCTCTGGCTCTTTTCTTTCGCGCCCACGCGTGGCGGAAATTGAAGACCCTCTGGCGAAAAGTCGGATTTTAATATTTCGCCTCGAAAAGCTATGACGACTTGACCTCGCGTGGGAAGGTGTAAACCGAAAGAATACCCGTCTTTGCTCTTAGGCTTAATGCACTCGAATACTTATAGGAAGGAGAATAATTTTGCCAATTGGGAGGGTCTCCTAAATTGTCACGAAATTTCGTATATCTTCGGCCCGTGAATTGAAGGTATGGATTTTTTTTTACCGGTACCTTTGAGAGAGTACTTAATCACCTATTAGCTAATTCCGCGCAGTCGACTCGTAATTGGGTAGAAAGGTCTCTGTGCACCGTGTCGAGTTCTCTTCCGTCTCGTTTTACAATTAATTATGTTACAGGATCCTATTAGTTAACGCGATTTCTGCCGTCGGTCTTTCTTTTAAACCTCCGACGCGCATCATTGGCGTTGAAATTAACGACAGTCTCGGATTAGCATGTCGAGCAGGAAACACGTTTATGCTGTGAAACGGTAGCTCGTTTGAGACTTGCAGTCTTAGACTAACAAGAATGCACATTTTTTCATCGATCTTGGATTCTTGAAAAAAGGCTGTGCACCTTAAGGAGCGCGGACCACATATCTGCATCGGGGAGGTATTAAAGTCAACACCGTTCCCGCGTTATTTAAGACGTATTGTACGACAGGTATTAAAACATAGCTTTATCGCCAACATGTGGTCCATAAAAGCCCACGTACCTCGTGGAATGAGGAATCCTTATCGGCGCGAGGATTTAAAGGATGTAAAGATTGCGGATTTTTGCCCCCCACTTTGGGAGACGCCGTCGAGAGCTTTGACACTATTTCTACCACGATTTTGTGTATACCTATTTCGAGCAAAAGGTTTTGATGAGCTGGTGGAAAATGAGGTAAATAAATTTAACAATTATTATACGAAAACTCCAAACATTAATTGAGAAAAAATTATTAAACTTTGAATATAATTTCAAGTTAAAATTTTAAAAGGTTTCTTTTGACATTCGTTTTTGATGACGGGCGTTTTTTATATACCTGTTTTTACGAGCACCCGTCAAACTGACGGGTAAACGAAAACACGCATTTTCTTTAAAAAATCGATTTATTCAAATTAAGTCTGTATTAAACAACACTAGGCTTTACGTTTAAATAAATTATTAATAAGTAAAAAGTCCTTTTTTAAAAATTATCACGGAAATGATTGGAATGCTCGTCCTCTCATCCTCGGAGTCGGAACTAGAAAGAATGCGCATCCTTTTCTTGCTACGACACCCTTTCGAGAAGTTTTCCTCTTCACTATCCGAAGATCCTTATATTTCTCCACTTTCAATGCAAACTTTCACTCTCATCTTCGCCTTACACTCACTACAACGAAGCAAATATATATGGATTGTTTATGAAATTAGATAGTCCGTCAATTTGACGGGTTTCGTAGAGATAGGTACACGACATACAGATTTTAATAATTAGAAGTCTTAGGAAAAAATAATTCTGTCTACAAATTCTTTGGATGAGATGATTAATTTACGATACAAAAATGGTTGAAATTAATGCTACGGTTTTTTCGGTATTTCTTTTTCAAGTTTGAATTCCGTCAAATTGACTGGTCCCGTAAACCTAGTGTTAAGGAAGATCCGTAAGTCGGCGAGAGGCTTTCAGGTTAAATCGTTAACCCTTTTCAGAATTTAAGGGTCCACCAGGTGCTTAACTAGGACGGAATTCGATTCAGGGTACCGTTAGGCAGCGCGGTAAATAAATATTGTTTTGCTGGAATAAACGCTCGATCGCTTCGAGCGAGCCCGTTTTTCTCCGGGCTGATTGTAACTCGAACGGGTAAATAATTCATGCGAGCAACTGAATTCTTTTTACGCTGCCGGCAACGACACATTTGGTCAAGTCAGCCGCTTTTTCTCCCCCCGGTCTTACATTGTCGTTTTGTCGAGCCGGGTCTCATACATGATCTCTCTCCGTACTCGTTGCAATAAGGTGTACCTCTAATCAGCCGCGGAGTTCACTCGGGCCGCGTTAACGACCTTCTTTTTTTTTTTTTTGAGAAAAACCGAAAAACCGAACTGTCTCCGACGATCGGTGAATCGAATTCTGCCCGGCTGTATTCCCGATCGCGGATTCACTTTACATTTGCATATTTACTTACCATCGTTATTTATTTCACATTTACAGATTTATTTATTCACCCCGTGCGCAAACGTTGCTACTCGGTGATGACATAACCTTTATATGTTTATTTATTCATATCGTAATCGGTCATTGCCTCCCACCATGGTCGTGGTTAACTTTTTCCATTGAATAAATTAATCTAAAGATAGATCGGGGGATTGACCGCGAGCTAGATCATCCGAGGAGGATCGTTAGAAAAATGGCAAAATCTTATTCCGGACTTGTCGTGGGATAGTAGTGATTCACTCTCGATCGAGATCGACACGCGGAGCATTTTCGACTATCTACACGTTTATTCATTCGTATCGCAATCGGTCATTGCTTGCCATCGTCCAAGTAGTTGACTTTCACCAGTCGAATAAATGAATCCAAAGATAGATCGCGAGACACATCGGGAGGTAAATCATCCATTGAAGATCCATTGAGGAGGCATTGATGATAAATCAGAATCAACCTTTCGGAACACTTTGGTCCGTCCGTATATCATCATTTTTTCACGTCGCGATCGGGCAGTACCTATCGACCTCGACTATCGACTAGGCTAGATGTATCGAATAATCGTTGGATCATCCATCGTGGATCATAGCAACGATCCATGCTTCACTCGTGGGATAATTATTCGCGAGTCCAGGAACCAGACCGTACGTGTCGAAGTCCGTTTCCGAATTCTTTGCGAGATAAAATTTGCATGACACTTGGCGAAGGGGGCGAAGGGTGTAGAAAAATCCCTTACCCTGGTGGATCATTCGAAGCGGGGAATTTCGAGGTGCCCTGTTACCGATGCCGACTTACACGGTCTAGGTATGTAACCACCTGGATGTACCCCTACGATGTCATGGACTATGATAGATAGATTGAAGGCACATGGACCTGCATATGATCAGCGGATTTCGTTCGCAGAACATGCGCCTCCGTATTTCAACCCAATGTATAGTAGTTTATGGGAAAGGCGTTTGAAGATCACCCCGGAGTCCCTAGCCCAACGATATCCTTTACGTTTAATTATTAACTTTATTACTCTCCTCTCCAATAATGGGCTAATTAGAGTGATGCGAATAGTAGATCATTAGGTGATAAAGCGAGGTATTACTTTTCTCCATAAGAAACCGGAAGTTGACCACGTCGGCGTGATTGCACGTATTGCGGTGTGCGAGTAAAGACGTCTCGATATTGATAGTTAATTGAAAGAAATAATAAAAATGCCTGATCGCGGCTGTCTCGAGCGATGCATTCCTCGGATGCACCGCCGATCGTTCGATCGCCGCCGCGTGCCGTTTCTTCGATGCATACTGCGAAGTGCATTCTATGAATGCCCCCGTTGCAATGTCGGGGTCTAGATTCGGAATGCCACTTCTCGAGCGGCATGTCCTAAAAACCGAGCCATATGAACATCTCTTAATGAAAGCGCAGCTCGGTAATGAGCCACCGTAAGGTAATGCAATTTTGCAGCCTCGCATCGCCCTATGATCTTTCACTTAATAAGCTGCACATTGAAAAAAAATATATATATTATCCGACGAAAGGAATTCAAACTTTCATTAGTAGTACAGCCTGTTAATTTTTGCAAAATGCCCAAAATGCGTACGTGTCGAAAGAACAGGTGAAATCCTAAATAAAAAGAACGAGGAAATTCCCGCCTTCAGGTGTGAGGAAAAATCGCCTCGAAAAAGACATTCCCAGACAACTCCCCGCAATTGTCCGCAGTCCGTCTGCGCTCATTAGCGGCGCGTTTTGCCGCGTTTTCTACTCCCGAGCGTTAAATGCCTGATATCGGGATTTTTCGCGAAATCCGGTAACACTGACAATTTTTGCAAAATGCCAAAAATGCGTACAGGTGAAATCCTGAATAAAAAGAACGATGAAAATCCCGCCTTCAAGTGTGAGGGAAAAATCGCCTCGAAAAAAAAATTCCCAGACAACTCCCCGCAATTTTCCGCAGTCCGCCTGCGCTCATTAGCGGCGCGTTTTGCCGCGTTATGTACTCCAGAGCGTTAAATGCCTGATATCGGGATTTTTCGCGAAATCCGGTAACACTGACAATTTTTGCAAAATGCCCAAAATGTGTACGTGTCGAAAGTACAGGTGAAATCCTGAATAAAAATGCCCAAAATGCGTACGTGTCGAAAGTACAGATGAAATCCTGAATAAAAAGAACGAGGAAATTCCCGCCTTCAAGTGTGAGGGAAAAATCGCCTCGAAAAAAAAATTCCCAGACAACTCCCCGCAATTTTCCGCAGTCCGCCTGCGCTCATTAGCGGCGCGTTTTGCCGCGTTATGTACTCCAGAGCGTTAAATGCCTGATATCGAGATTTTTCGCGAAATCCGGTAACACTGACAGTGCCTTTAATCGTTTTTCTCCTTTACCTCGGCATGGCGCTTTCACGCGAGTAGAGGCCGCCGATTTCGTAGCGGTTTTGCATATGCAGAGTTCCGCGACGACTGCGACTCGCTCGCGAGTATCGCGAGAGAAATCACGAGCTCGCACGGTGGCGGCACTGTCGCGCGATCCTCGAGGCGGGAGAACGGTGCGAAAGCAGCCGAATTGGAGGGAAGCACGCGAAAACCGGATGCGCAGGTGAAGAAATAGGGGTTGCCCCGAATTTGCATATGTATCTGGCCATTCTCTCGGATGGATTTTCACCAGCGCGGAGAGGCGAGGACGAAACCGACGACGTGGGCCACGCACGGAGTTCATACTCGCAAGCAAATCGCGAACAAGTACCTTGAGTTTAAGAAGAGAATGAGAACAAGTATCCATGAGGTTAATGAGCCGCCATTGCTCCGAAATGATATTCAAACAGTACCAAGAATCTCGGGCATGCATGTTAATGTCTGCAAACTCGTTACATCTAACGAAATCCAAAGAAACTAAGTATAAAAAAAATCCCGTGGGAAAGTTATGCTCAACGCAAAAGGAAAGTTGAAGTAAATCTGTCATCCAAGGGATTTCCAAGGTACTTCATAAATTGAGCCATTTTCCCAGGAACTTTATTCGGGACTGTTAAGAGACATTATGTGCACTTGATTTGTATCGGTACCACACGCAGTTACCTTTTCGCGTGCCTTGCGGAAATACTGCGAAGGGTATGTTTGCGGTGCATGTTTCTCTGCACTCGAGCGAGCGGGAATAAGAGACGATTAAAGAGAGCGGTGCAATTTCCGGGGTCGGGGGAGGCGGGAAGGGGCGCATTGGTAGATCTCGTATGCAGAGATCGTATGAGTCGCGATAATGCATACGGGATCGGACCTATGCAAACAAGAGGAGAGGAAAATATTTGCACAGGATAACTCCTCGCTCATTATCGGGGTGGGTTGTCTCTTTCTTCGGGTCTCTCCGTCCCGCTTTCGAGACTCCTTTCCAGCCTCCCTTGTCTTCCTTCTCTCTCTCCCTCGTCGGGGCTTCCGCTCCTGGAGAAGCCCGTCCTTCGCTTTCGTCAGGCAACGGTTCTCCAGGTGCAGGGTAGGGCAAGGAGAGGGAGATTGATTCGACATGCATAAATTAGAGGATAAGCCTTTATTCCGCCGAAGAGCGAGATCGAAATCGGGATCGCCGTCGGCCCGGGAGCGAGAGAGAGCGAAGGGAGGCCGCCGGGCGAGAGAAGAGTATAAATTGATGACTGTAGGCAAAAGGTGGGGTCTATAATAATTAATCTTCGCCCGTATGTGCACCGCGTGCGTGCAACCGCGCCATCGGCATCTGCTCCCGGCGTAGTACGGGTGCACGGAGTCCTTCTACTTACTCTCCCAGGTACGATCCTCGACTTCCTTTGCATCCCAAAGATAAGCCAGCCTGGATGTGGCCCGGATTTAAGAAGATAAGGGAAGAACTTATTTTAAGGTGACGCGGAAAGTGGCATCAAAAAGGGATCGTTTATGAAACTTTCCTCCGAACCGGGTGTACCGAATCGTCTCAAACTTGACATGTGAATATGGAGATTATAAAGGAGGTCCTGAAACCCATGAAATTTCAATTTTAAAATAATCTGTTTATAGCGGTGAAGTTTGAAAGATATTCCTCCACCCAATTCAGGAAAAAGTTTCATGAACGATTGACCCATGAGATGCCACTTTCACGTCCACGTGGGTAAATCTGCACGTTTCATTTGACAAATTTTTTCTTTTTCTCCGTGTCTCAGGATTTATAAATGATTTTACATTTTCTTCTGAAGCGTGTGATGGAGCTTAATGAAACTTCGGCGATGGGAATATCGTCGCATGGTGGAATTTATTCCAGATCCATTTACTAGAGGGACCAGTTTATCGCCACGTGCGAAAGCAGAGGAGTGCAGGAAATAATAACGACGGGAGTGAAATATTGTATGAATTTTTAAAAGCAATCAAATGAAATCTGATGTCGGACGATAAGGAAATCATCATCGCGACGGAGACTCATTCCCGGGGAATCAGTTTTATCGCGCCGAGAAAGAGGAGAGAGTGCCCCCTATATGGGCGAAGAAATGGCGCGGATGCCGAGAGATCGGATGCGAAATATTTTACGAAATGCGTAATACGACGTAACGAGACCCGATATAGCCGATCCCGTGGGACGAGGAAGTCATCGTCCCGGGGAAAATTTATTTCGGGAGTGTCGAGTTTATTGCGACATGATAAAGGGAAGGAGCGCTCGACACATGGGCGGTGGAACGCCGACGTAAACGTCGCGTCCCGCGATTCAAAATATTTTACGAAATTTGTAATATGACAACGAAACTCAATATCCGTGGTACCGTACGGTGAAGAAGTCATTGGGCAAAAAAGGACTGATTTTGAGCGAATGGATTTTATCGCGGCATAAATAAGGATAAGTTCGTACGATTTGCAGAGGAAGGAACGGCGGCGCAAAAGTCGCGGTTTTATATTCAAAATAATTTTTTTCTTTTTCTTTAAACCGCGAAATGCGACGTAAGGTCCCAAGTCATCTTCGAATATCTTTAAAATATTTCGAATATGAAAGAAATGATATTCGGTTGAAGAGCGAGCAGAAATATAAAACACTTGCAGGGATTTATACGCATGCATGTACCTAAATATATCCTAGCAATTGCTCGTGTACGCGAAGGAGTAAATAAAGCCGTAAGCGGAAGTGGTAAAAAATGTCACAAGGAAAGTAGCCTCAAACACGAGAGGAGCCTTATATATCTCATTTGAATTCGAGATCGCTTTAATTTACAGGCGCCATTGCGATCCTTCCCTCGAATTGTGAATAATGTGAGGTGCAGTTATGGGAATAAAAAATCGAATCACCGCGGCGAGTTTAAGGGCATCCTGACACGCCATAGCCTCGTTTATAAAATCGTGCTCGAGCGGAGAAATTCATGCTTCCACGACCGAACCAAACTTCCATTTTATCCGATTAACTTCATTTATTGCGGTTACAGAATTCCTGTCGCCATGGAAGTAGTTTTCCGTGTCCGCGGCTGCACATTACATCGCCTTCTGGCGAGCGTTATCTTTCCTCCACTTTTTTTCCACATCCTTTTTTTAAATGTTCATTTAGTCGACAACACGTTGACGATCCCTAACGTGTGCACTGAACACATGTAACAAGTTATTCTGGCCAATGAAAAATACCGCTACCCAATTGACCTTGTTTTCAACTAATTGCCGATTGGAAAATCATACATCGACAGTGATTGATTAAATCGAGTAACGTCGAGGAGCGGAAATATTAATTTTCCAAATGGCTCAACCTTAGAGTCTCATTTTACCTAGGACCGACGCAAGAAACAGGGAAGAAGGGAAAAAACGCGATAACTACTGACGTTATCAATGCGCTTAATCATAAATTATAATTTCCATTGGGTTTTTTGAACAACCGCGATCATAGTCCTCAGTCTCGTGTTAATAGATAAAATCCTGAATACTTAGTAAACCACCCTGAATAAAAAAAAATATCCTTTTCTCCTCCTGCGATTCTACTGAAGCCTATATTTATTAATTTGTAGCTTACGTAGAATGTACGGAACCATAACGCAATATGGTCACATGCTTTCCGACAGCAAGGGAGAAAGAAGAAATCATCCCTTATTCGTCCTGTTTTATTCTAGTCACATTGACAAAATTGATACAATGACCTCTTAATCTTATCTACCAATAAAATTGGTCTAAATAATGAAAATCTCGTTGCAGGAGACGAAATCGCGTGGAGGAGGACACGGGAGGGGTGGGCGAGGAGGGACAAGCCGGGTACGGGGCAGTGGCGGGGGCGAGAGAGCCCGAGGACGAAGAGGAGCTGGGGGCTGAGGAGGCGCAGTCGCTGCAGAACGCGGCGGTCCAGGGCGAGGCCGCCGACCCGGAGGTGCACAAGCGGGTTGCCGCCGTGCAGGTGCAGGTGCAGGGCATGGAGGGCGACTGGAGAGCGTACTGCGAGCATCCCCTGTCGGTGGCGACCGCGGCCATGCTGAACCTGCAGCAGCAGCACCAGGTCTCCGGAGTCTCCGGCCACGGTGACGACCCGGCCGCCTCCTACGTCTACGAGTACTACAAGCTCCCGGAGAAGGCGGCCGACGTCAAGCTACCCCCCACGCACGAGCTATGGACCACGTGAGTTGCATATCCTCATTTATAGACAACTAATCGGGCTCGAACCGAACGAGTTTAGGTCACATCAAGGGGATGCGAAAGTGGCATCCGAACAGTCAATCGGTCATGAAACTTTCCTCCGAACTGGTGCACCGAATTACTTCAAACTTTACAACGTTAATATGGAGACCCAAAAATTCTTGAAAGTATGAACAAATTTTCTTAGCTTTGAAATTTCATGAGTATCGGGACCTTCTTTGCAGCCTCCATGTTCACATTGTAATGTTCGAAATGATTCGGTACACCCAATTCGGAGAAATGTTTCATATACGAGACTTCTTTGACGTCACTTTCACATCCTCTTAAGCCGAAGTGGAAATGCGGAAGTTAAGCGCGGTTCTTATTTTGGCTTCAAAAATGAGAACGGAAATTTAGGCTGGAATTTTCTGGGATATTCGGCCCGTGGTTTGAAACCAGACTGTCAAATCGCTGTTTTGAAAAAGTATCGTGGATGCGGTTAATAATTCGAGATGTTGCACGGTAGGATACGCGCTCGACTTCGTTAGTCACGGTAGAGACGCGCAAGAGGTGAGTCGCGCCGCTCCAGAAAGACAAGAGGGAAGTCCGCCGGTAGATACGATATTTATATGTTTGCGACACATCCTTCCGCGCCATTTGCCCGGTTTACAAACTCACGGCGGTCTCACCGTGGCTGTCAGGCCCAATTTCGGGGCTCCATGGTCTCGGGCCTCGTGAGAGCATCCTCGCGCACCCAATGGGCCCCTCCTCGGTTCTATCCCTCTCTCGGGACCGCCAACCCCCTCGCCGACAGTGGGTACACTTATACGTACCCTTACCCTCAGTTCCCGTCCCCACTTTTGATTTATATCGGCCGCTTAGCATATTTTGTAATTTACTGTTGAGAATCCTCAACGTACGGTTCTGAAAGATCGTAGCGGCGAGCCTTCTCTTTCTCCCTCTCGCTCTTTCCACCCCGTGGCCCTGCGGGGACAATCCGGGTTATCGTCCCCCGACATCGAGCCGGATAGCATCTCGACAATTTGTTCTATGGCGGATCGTTAAAACTAACTCGGGCGACCCGCCGTGTTACTTTTGTGTCCACGTTCTGCCCTAAGTGCGCACTCGCTCGTGGAAATTCGCCCTGAGAGTTCCTCTCCGCATAATGCCAGCAAGGTACGACCCGAGCCCCGAAGAGGATGCTGGTTGTTCCCTCTAATTGATACCTGGTTGCGGGGATGATTTCAGATGGGTTATTGCATCGCGTTGGTCTCGTATCCGTATTCCGATCGATCCCTTGCGCCTGGAAATCCGACTTGAAAGCACTTTTTTTTACATAATGACGGCTACGTGTATTTTGTAACCCGAGAATGACAATCTTCGAGAGAGCCACGTGGCACCTGGTTGAAAGTGGACCTTCCGTTAGGCGATACTTGGGTGAAAAATAAGCATCATGCTCCTAGGTAGCTCCATACATGGAAATTCGTTCCGTACTTTTCGACATTATTACTCTATACGGCAGACATTTGTATGGCCGCGTTCAGCCTCAAGGATTTTTGTTCGATAAATCGATATCGCTGTCGTCCTTTTTATTATTTTGGTTGCTCAGAGGGAAACTAAATCATTCCTGGGAGATTTTCAGGTTTCTTGCCCATCGTGATTAGAGCAGGGAGTGATAAGATCCTCTTCGCTGGTCGCTCTCCTCCAGCGAGGGAAACTTCATTTTATTGGCTCAAGTAATTAGAGGTGCATCGCCGGTGTTCGGGAATAAAGTTAGCAATTAACGTCCGCGGGAGGCAACTGATTGGCCATTTATCACCGAGCGGAGTATCTCATTGGTTCTTCTCGCGGAAGTGACTGATCACCTGCGGCCGTAGGATGTTAATTGGCACCTCTGCCCGAGATATGATATTATTAGGAGATTCAAGCGAACCGGATGAACAGACCGTTCGATGCTAATTACTTTAACGTATTCCGAAAGAAGCCACGTTAAACGCATTTGTGGCGATGCAATTATCGCGCTCGGTCTTATTTCTAAACGGTCTAGGAAGCGATTATTCAAAAGCTAAAAAGTGTCAACCCTCGACTGTCTACATATTCCGGGCAAAAATATTACTCCTCGTCGCTTAATACATGTTATGAATATTCTTCGGGACATTCATTTTCATGTACAACTGCCTGTCGCTTGGTATGAAAAAAGGGAGCTGGAACAATTAGATTAGAACTAAGTGTGGGTAGAGTTGAGCTCTTTATCGCACTTCAGGTGTGTAGACAATACGTTAAAAAAAAAAAAACATCTTTCTATAAGAGTCACGAGGGACGCGTCGTGATATGCGTCCTCGTGGAACTTTTTACGGAGAAGTTCTGGAAGCACTCCGGAAGGAGCCTGACTCCCATCGTCTGCTTGAACCCACTTCTGGAAACAAGACGAACAATAAAATATGACGATCTAAGCCAATAAAAGGATCGAGATTCCGCGCGATTGCGCAATCCGGAGCTGAGCGATGCAGGGGAATTAAGTGCGTCCGGTTGAGAGCCGAGAGCTGCCGGTCTTTCGAACGCTCGGCGAGCTTTCATACGCGAGCACGAAACCACTCTGTTACGACCAAACTAGGCCTTTCCTATCAAATTAAAAACCCCAAAAGACGTTATATCCACAATATGATACTCCTCCCAAATGTGTACCACCCAGTCGAGTCACTATTTATAAAGTGCCTAGTGATACTATCTCTCTTCTTAACACTCTGTTTCAGTTACCGGTAACAGCCCTCGAGGTTGGAACCTATTTTTTTTTTTTTTTTACTTCATTCGTGATTTTCTTTGTAACTTTTTGTCTTATGTCGAGTACTTTCAAGTATCGCGCCCTTGCTTCCTAATGTTCCTCGGTGACATTTTTCGAGAAATTCATCCGCTGGGTGGAATCGAGTTTGGTGTTGGTTCTTCAAGTTTTGCGGGGTTTTCTACCGAGTGATCCCTACTTGAGGCAAGTCGGGCTCTTCGGATCATTCCCGGCCGCCGTGCGGGACCGCGCAAATATTCCGATGCTACTTCCTATGAAAGTTTCTCGTCACGTTCCATCCGGGTCTCCCGGTAGGAATTCTAACGACTCGGCGTTTTTAAGATCGTCGCGTTCCTCCGCGAGGCCCGTGTCACGACTCGCGAGGATGAACGATTACGGAGCCTCGTAAACGACCTCCGCGCGCAAGCGTTCCCGTCCCTCTTCCCGCACTCGGTTTTCCAGAAAAACCGTACATTTCGTCGGTCCCTATGATGCCCGGTGAACGATCAAACGAGGCTAGTTTCTATGCACCGTGATGTCCCGAGTAAAAAATCCTAGACATCTTCCATTCTTACCTTACAAGTCGGCAAAAAGTTCCCGCACAAAGTTCCACCTTAAACCGTTTTGAACGTTTAGCGAAATATAGTTCTACACATGTTCTGGGATACGTTTTGGTGTATTACGTCGATTAGTGTGTTGCTTGAATAATATTCCATTTTCAGTTCCTGTAGAAGGTGGAGGACTTGCGTCAAATGTGCACCATGTAATACTTACGTGCGCGTGGTATGGTATAGTAGCGGAAGGTGTCCCGATTAACGATATTAATTTTACGACGTTATTAGCCGGCTCGGCGGATCACTTGAATCCCCGGAACGCCTTTACGGACCGATTTTCCTTTACGCGGGGATTTTTTATGCACTATCAATTGGGTGTGTCATCAATCGGTCACGCGTCATGCTCGCCGGCGTTCGAGTATAGTTCATAATAGTTGCAGGGCATTAGGCGATCCCATGGCGTAACGCGTGGCGTGAGATCGTCAAACCGTGAACAATTAACACGTCGACACCTTCGGACATTTCCAGATAGGACCTTATCAGTGGTCGGAGGAAAATCGGATCTCGAACGGCTTTTTCCCCATTTATTTCATTTAACATTCGCAAGGTCTCCATTGAATCTTGAACGTGAATTCGATAACGAGTTAGAGGAAAATGGCGTTTCTGAATTTAAGACATCCTCCTTACGTTCCATCGAGCCGTAAATTTTTCCCCGCGACGCCTGGAAATGGTAATCGACGCGCGTTTAAAACAATTTTCATCCCAGCTTCGAGTATTAATTTCAATGTAACCATTTGAAAACTCAACGAGTCTTTAACGAGCCGTACAAACGGCTCTATGACACTTATTAATGAGACAGGCCTCGACGAGGCAACGTCTAAGCGAGAAGGCTGGACTTTTTCAGAGAGAAAAGTCTTGCATCCAAGTGAGAATCCGTGTCGGCCATAAAAGCGGTTATCACGCGGCGATATAACGAACTCGCAAGTCTGAACTCGACCCCGGAGTAGGCGAATATCAGACGTGAAAGCCGGTCGGATATTCCGTCAAGTCAGTCCCAAGTTTTACCGACGCGTTTGCAACGCTGATAACGATACGCCAGATTACCCGATTACGCAGGATTCCAGTGTTAACCCGGCCAATTTTTTTTTTGTCACGCAGAACATGATATAACATAAACTTGATAAACATTAACCTTCTGACGTGAGCAAGGATTAATTAAAAATTTATTAAGGAACTCCTTGGTTACAGCAACGATAAGGCGTACATTAGTACGCTGGTGAAATCAAGGGGTACTTAAAAAATATATATTTATGGGTAACAGGGCATTGTTTGGATAATTTGGATTAATAGGTATTGTATGTACGTATGATTGCGATATATCGGAAAATTTTCTATTTCGCTCGTTTTCATTGTCGAAACGATTCTTTGTCGTCGGTCGTGTACGTGGCTCTCGCACTTGGACCGCAAGTCGACTTCGAGTAACCCTTTCATGCACTTGCGAAGTAACTTCGCGAAGTGACGTCCCGTTTAACGAGCCGCAACCTGAGGCGACAATAACGAGAAACCCGCGTAGGAAAAGACGCGGCGAAAGCCAGTCGAGAGTCCTCGGGATCCTCTGGAGGTCCCTCGGGAAGGACCCTCGACCTCGGGGGTGAAAAGGTGAGCCGAGGAGCGCAACGATCTCGTTAACCTCTATTTTCCGGTCACCGGTGCAATTAACGAGAAACTTAACCTACCTCGCCAAGGAACTAGACATGGGAAAAAGCTTTTCAACTAACAAGCCCACAAGGCGCTAGGGAAAGAAATTCACTCTGAGAGAAATTCCGCCCGCGGTACTCTCCAGGTCTCCAGAAAACTGATTACAGATATCTCCGTGCTTTTCAGTCATCGCGTCCACGTAATTACTAATACTTGAGTATTACTGCGACCCGTAGGATGGTAATCACCAGGGGGTAAATTTTATCCCCATAATCACTTATATTCCGTAGAACTCGAGCAGTACCATATTAACTGCAGGTTTTCGAGCATAATTCATCAAAATGTGTCATTAAACCGGAGCGATTAGCGTTTGCAAAGTGCTTACCGGCAGATTATACTGATTACTTAAACGCGATACCATCGATTCCCGTCTTGATAATAGGGACCAAAATGTCCAACAGATTGAACGATCAAGTCCCTAGTAACGAAGTCCGCTTTGACGGCGAAAATTCAAACTCTTTTTTCTATGGGGCGTTGAAAATCTCAAAAAAGACATTCGGCCTCTTGATGCGGAGGCAAAAAGGTCCTCCAGAAGGGAGCCTAGCTCGTTTTTGTAGAGCCGAAAAAATTGCCCACCGGGAAGCCTCAGACCCCGTTCGGGCCGTTAAAGGGGCGAGACCCGCGTTCTCGTTATCCTTCCGTTTCCTGGCTATCGTTACGCCGAGATCTACTTGTCGTTAGGTGGACGAGCACACCTCGAGTCATTGCTCGCGACCCCTTCAACCCGCGACCTCGGTCTCGGGACGTGTCACGTCGTAAAACGGAACGGGCCCGAAACCAGAAACTGCCTCGGACGCGCGTGCCCCCCGCAAGAGCTCGCCGCCCCGGCGACGTTATGCCCGACACGTATGTCGCACGGCAGCACGTTCTCGTTTTTTTCAAATTTACGATTATAACGTTATTACCGGACGGCCGGTGACAGGAGAGGAGTACCGGCCCGGAATTTCGGGGACCGTTTCTACGCGGCTCTTTTGGAGACCCCCGCACTCGTTACGCACTCGCGACGCATACGACGGAGGGCACGTGCTATGCCATGTCTTCGTCACTGTCTTCCTCCTCGACCACCGTCAAAGCTTCCAGAGAATGCGTCCATTCCTGGAGATGACCTCCTGCATCTCATTTCTATCTGGATATCATCTTTTTCTCCAAATTTCGGGACATCCGCCGTACTACGTTGGGGAAATAACCACGAGGGGCCATTTGGAAGGAGTGATAAAATTTCAACGAGGGTCATATTCATCGAAACTTTAATTTATCACTCTCGTGGAAAGTCCTCGTTCGCGGTTACGCTGAAATGTCTTGTTTTTCTTTCTTTTTTTTTTTTTTCTGAAATGAAGAAATGTTTCAAAATTAGATACATGCAAGCAGAAGGGACTTTTAAAAATGTAGCGAAGCTAAGTCATACGTGTACTCAATTTCAGTCGTGAAAATCCGTTACAGTCAATTGTGGAGTCGAAAATAAAAAAATTGCCACGATTGACCTCCGTCTTCCCACTTAGTGCGTGTTTATATCGCCGGTAATTAAGTGAGTCTCGTGGGAGGTCATTAAAAAATTTCCCCTAGAAAATTTCTTCGGTTGTGCCTTGTATCTCTCCTAAGAGTGGATAATTACTTAATTATACCCAAGTTTAGCGTTACGACTATCGGCATACCTGCGTAAAGTCTCATAACTTCGGAAAGGTGATGATTACTACGTTCGTACAGCGGCTCTCATAGCTTAAGTTATTACACGCTAAACTGTTCTGCATGCGCGAACAACAGGTGTCAGATTCACGCAGCCTTTTCCAGCTGCCGACGTATATGGCGAGAAGCCAACTGCGGGACTCCATCGGCACAGTATTAATAACGTAATATGTTAAATGAAAATTAATCCACCCGGAGGAACAAGTATTCAAGCCGCTCATTAACACTAATATTATTAATATCGGTCCGTTTTATCGGCGATGGAATTAGAATTATGGTAATAATTGCCAATCATAAAATAATTTGCCGACGTGGAGGTTGTAAACATATCATGGCCGACTCTAACCGATTCTCGGGAAACGTTAATCAAGGATGAAGGTGGCACTTTCCTACATTTTTTTTTTTTCACCGTATTAAAATGTCAGCCGAAACGAAATTTATTTTTTTGTCGGCTGTTCTTTCGGTCCAGTTGATAAGCCGTTCAGCATCCAATGCAGGTAAATTAATGATACCACGAATGACTCGACCATGAGAACCGAACGGAACTACCTTCCCTCGGGGCGATTCCCGTCACATTTGCCCTCGGGAAACGCTTAAATTATTTTACCATCACCCGAGCCATGCATTTCCCCGTGGATAACGGTGCAGAGGTTGCGGAGATCCAGCCGGAGGAATGAATAAGGAAGGGAATAAAATTGAAAGAGAATGGAATCATAAATTTCACTTTTGCGTCTCCCTCCTACCTTCCCAATCGGCCGATCCTTTTTCATCGGAGACAGGTAAATTACGTACGAGGAAATTATCCTACGTAGACATTTCCCATGTAACGTTGCCAACGAACATTTCGTACTTCACGCATTTTGCGCAAATACCCGGTCGAGTACAGTTTGCCTATCGTGTCGGAAATAGTTTACAGTGAAATTCCATGTTTGATATCCGACATCAATTGTTCCCCTTAGTCTTGAAACCGAAAATCTTACTTCCCTCGTTCTACTTGCCCTCAGAAAATTATTACACCTTTTTCTGTTAATTACAAGGCGAAAATCATACCGATTCCTACAAGAGAGGCCAATAAGGGATAAGTTAAAAAATGATTTCCTCTCAGCTCGGACTTTCTTTCTTCATTGGATAGTCCTACATGAAATACGTGCGATAAATGAAAGAAGCGCATTTCGTATGCGAATACTGCGTACTTGGTACGTTGGCAATGTGGAATTTACCCACAGCGATGACGAGCATGGTTTACAGTTAAAGTGCACTTTTGTTGTGCGGCACTGAGCGTCTCCACACCCTAGGGTTGTTCACAAACGGAAGTAACTTCCCGCGGAGGAATTCCCGTGACACTTGCCCGGGGAAATGGTTAAATTATTTAACCATTACGCGGGTCATACGTTTCCCCGCCCGTAAATAAGGGGGTAAAGGTCGAGAGGCAACGAGGAGGAAGAGGAGGTAAAAAAATGCGGGAATAAAACGCGACGGAGAGACAAGTTAACCCGCCGACGAGCCACTTCTATGAGACCTGTATTTCGAGTTTCGTTAACCTGTCGCGTAACGCACACGCGCGTAACGAGCAGGCGTTACGACCGGCACGTTTTGCCCGGCATCCCTCCCGCTGTCATCGCAAGTGCCGCGATCCCTTTATGAAAGCTGCCCCGGCAAAGAGGATCCGGCCAATTTCCGGTTTCCGAGGAGGCGGCGATTCCGCTTCCAGAGTACCGCAAAGCGCCGCCAACTGGCCGGAAAAGTTCCGTCGGTTCCGTAAGCTGATAGCCGACTTAAGGTGAAGTGAAACACGTCGAGGAACTTGATCGACGTCGATAAAGACGATTTTTCTAAATGCCTACGTTGCCGACGTTCGTTTTCATATTGACAGCTGTGTCGAATTATATTGTGTATTGTACCAAATGGCATATTCCACCTGTCGCTTTCGTACAATAATTATGAAGAAATCGAAGTAAAACTCCAGAAATCCTCTGGATTCATGCCTTCTGGGCCCTAATTGACTGCGGAGGGACCCCCTGCGCCATCTGTGATTTCCAGGTCAATTAAATTTTCACTCCGAGACCTCGTATTGCCATCGTTTTAGCAAAGAAGCGCATACAACACTTTTTTGCCTTTATCCCATCAAATGCGAGTTTATCGATTACCAGAGGGTTCTAAATCGTCGTAAAATTGTCCTGACCCTTTCGATTCTCATATCAGAGCCTTCGATAATTGTATATTGATCAAAATATGAGAGCTCGACGCCATTTTGGTTCTGGTCTGGATTGAGTTAAACAATTTTCTTGAAAGATCCAAATTTTTAATGTGTCAGGACAATTCTTAGCTGATCAGGAGTGATGTCTCAAAGTTTTGGACAGTTTGGCCTAATACCCTTAAAAAAAAGTGTATTCGAATCGACTGATTTGAAGGATGTTTCACTTCACCTTAACGTAAGACCGAACGATTCGAAAGATGCCCTCTTAACTGCATCTTAACATTAACAGAACAATACAGATAACCTTCCGATTCTTACCTTCTCGACGACCCGAAGGAAAGTGAACTCCAATTTAATTTCCGACCGAACATAACCTGAAAATCGCAATTACATTTTTCAGCAGTTAAACCATGCTCCTGGGAATGACGATAAATTGACGGTAACGGAATGATTGATCCGGGTCGAACTTCAACTTGATGAAAAAAATGAATTTTCTCTTGCGATAACAAATCGATAGTAACGTGCAAATGCATCGCTTGAGGATACGGCTTTAACGTGGTCGGCAATCTTCAAAGTGGAATCGCGCAACGACTTCCAGCTATTTCGAGGTAATTTTTTATAGATCCCGCGGATCCACGCAATTTCCGGTTGCAGATAGGGCGGCGATACCGCGACGTGTCGGCGAGGCGCTATCGATGGCGATCTTCCGGCGAACTGCCCTCCACGTGTGCGCGGATGCATGCGCGCGCACGTGCCGGTGCACTTATACGGAGTGACCCCGGACAACCCCCACGTGCCCCCGCATGCGCACGTGGGCACGCGCATACAGCCGATGCAGCGAAGTGCACGCGAGTGCACGGCACTTAGCGTGGCGCATCGCCAGGGGAACGTTTGTCCTCCGCGATACCGTAAGGCGAACCTATCGCCGAATATTACTAAGGTCGGAGGTCGGATAATCTTACGGTAAAGATATAACTACGCGATAAGAACGAGTTTAACGTGCGCGTTATGCATCAAAGTATGACGTTTCAATTGGGCCCGACTGAAAAGCTACCGAGAAGAAAGAAAAGCCGTCTAATTTACGGCATGCCACACCTGCGTTTAACAGTATTTCCGTATCTTAGGTTATCTTTTAATACCAGGGGGCAGGGAAATTCACGCGAGAGGGCACGCCACCTTGCGTGGCGCGCGGCCACGACTCCGCCGAGAACGTTTGTCCTCCGCGATACCGTAAGGCGAAACTCGCGCCGAATGTTGCCTCCGAGGTCGGAGGTTGCATAATCTTACGGTAAACTTGTAAAGATGGGATTATAACGAGTTTAATGCGCGCATTGTACATGGAAATTAATATAGCTTTAAATGCCGAGGAAAGAACCGGGTAGACGAAAGTGCCCGATGTGCGGCTCGTCATGCGCGGAATTTCTGTATTTTGCCGTAAATTCTAAAATTCTCGGCGTACCTCCTTCCTTCCAATCCGTTGACAGGATTACCTAGGAATGCCGGTAGATTAAAATATCCCGAAAATTCTAGGGATACTAGGATAATGCAGGAAAAAAAAACGTCTAACGAAACGACAGTTGCTGTTGGGAAAGTCGAAAAGAGATGCGCGTACGCTGTGCCGACGTGCTCAACGAGCGAATCGGTGACGAATTCCAAGATAATGACGAGGTGCAGGGTTCGCACGTAAAAAGGCCCACTAGCGATCGCCGTCCCTCCGTTTCTCTCTCTCCTTCTCGCCCCCTGTCCCGACCTCTTCCCTCTCCCTCTCGATCTGCCGATCTCTCGTGATCTCGTCTCGCGGATTAGCATCGCATTACGCGCCTTCGGGTTGGCGGGCACTAAAAACGGATCCATTTCATTTAAGCCGAATTCATGGGGTCCCCATAGCCGCGGGGCCCGCGTCGCGACGCGTCTCCTGGGGCCGTCGCGCGGCGTCGCGGCGCACGAGGTCGGGGTGGAAAAGGAAGGAGACGGCCTCGGGGTGAGAGCGAGGCCGAGAGAGAGAGATCAGGTATCAAGTGAAAAAGGCCCATTGTACGGGAGCATCTGACCGTGGGGTAAAGCCCCGCACCACACCACTCCTCGGAGCCGGTGCTCCTCGAGGAGCGGGAAGAAGTGGGAGAAGAATGGAGGAAAGATCACATATACCGAAAGCGTTGGCAGTTTATAAGGGTCTCGCCTTTTGTGGATACGCATTATCATGCTAAATATAACATGTTAACTACTTCGCATAATGCCCGCCGCCTCGGTTTCCACGAGGCACCCGAGGAGGCCCCGGGACCGTGCCCGAGGACGCTTCCTCGCCGCGCCTTCCTCCTCCCAGGAATTGCGACCTCGCTGGGAAAATTCCTCCTTTCGGGGGGATCGGATCCTCAGGGACGGATTTAAGGTGATGTGAAACACGTCGAGGAACTTGATCAACGTCGATAAAGACGATTTTTCTAAATGCCTACGTGGCCGACGTTGGTTTTTATATTGACAGCTGTGTCGAATTATATTGTGTATTGTACCAAATGGCATATTCCACTTGTCGTTTTCGTACAATAATTATGAATAAATCGAAGTAAAACTCCAGAAATCCTCTGGATTCATGCCTGCTGAGCCCTAATTGACTGCGGAGGGACCCCCTGCGCCATCTGTGATTTCCAGGTCAATTCAATTTTCACTCCGAGACCTCGTATTCCCATCGTTTTAGCAAAGAAGCGCATACAACACTTTTTTTGCCTTTGTCCCGTTCAAATGCGAGTTTATCGATTACCAGAGTGTTCTAAATTCTCGTAAAATTGTCCTGACCCTTTCGTTTCTCATATCAGAGCCTTCGATAATTGTATATTGATCAAAATATGAGAGCTCGACGCCATTTTGGTTCTGGTCTGGACTGAGTTGAAAAATTTTTTTGAAAGATCCAAGTTTTTAATGTGTCAGGACAATTCTTAGCTGATCAGGAGTGATGTGTCAAAGTTTTGGACAGTTTGGCCTAATACCCTTAAAAAAAAAGTGTTGTATTCGAATCGACTGATTTGAAGGATGTTTCACTTCACCTTAAGTACCGAATGGACCCTATGAGGTACACGTGGGGATGCTGGATTCGAGATCCCCCGGTAATCGAGAGGGAATCGAGAAATTCCTGATAACGCCTCAGGGCTAAGCTCACCGCTCCGTTATTACTCCTTTTACGACGCACGTTCTTCCAGTGTGCCATTATTTCGTGGATATTCATTATCATGCCTAAATATAACGCCTTAAACACTCCGCGTATTGCGCACCGCGCTGTTTACCACGACGTGGAATCTGAACTCGGCGTCTTTGTCGGAGTGCCAGGATGTACAGTGCACTTCCCGGCGCTCCTTTACAAAGACGATCTTGACGCAGCGGAACGAGTGCGACTCGTAAAACATTTCATATAATTCACATTGAAAAGTCGATTCTTCTGGTAGTTTGTTCGAAACGTATAAACATTTCGGCAGAAATTCTTCCTTGCTCCAGGAATTAAGGACGATGTTCTTCGTGCATGGCGCCCGATATGACGTACCAGATGATTAAAAAATTGAACACCAGATCGCTGAGCATAGTCGTTTCCTTCGAGACGTTTTACCGCTCGTAACCCTTGCGACCGTGCATCGATTATTTCCTGCAACAATGTATTTATGATTTGAGAACAATGCTGCACCGTGATTGCCATGCGCTGTACAATCGCCGCGATGATTACGGGCTTTTTTTGTCGGAAATCTTTGTCACTTGTACGGAAAAGTGCGCGTCGATAAATAGCCGACATTTTTATGAGTGGCGAGCATTTAAATAATTGGTCATGCTTGCCTTTATTTTTTTTTTATTTTTTTTTTACGTCGGAAGGAAAAAGTATGCTCGTAAGTAAACCGTCTTAGCGAAGGGACGCCTCGATTTCGGCCAGTAAATTCGGATTCATTCGGAGTGGCATAAATTTCATCTAAACGTACGTCGTTTCCACCGTCTACTTAAAAGGGATTTTTCGCCTTCTTAGAAGCGAATCGAAGGTCGGGGGATTATTTCCGAACGGTACTGAATTACGGCGCGAAGCCGAAGGAGCGCAAGATTATACTCGAAGGATGGTAAATGGCATGACAAACACTCGGCCATTCGCATTCGCACCGAGTGCTAATCCGACTTGTCACTCCTTCCCTTCCCTCCCTCGGTTGGGGAAAAATATATCTAAATAAATTATCATTCAACTTATAATTTCGCCTGGCTCCAAATGCCGACGCTTTGTGGGGCGAACTGACAAACGGCGGATATTTTCTCCTGCATTTTTTAAATCTCCTTAGCAAACCCAATAAATCGGAACTAGAACGTCACTTAAGAGTTTAAATACTGGAGAATGTCGATAAGCTGCAAACTACCTTAGACGAAGTATTACAAGCTATTTTTATATATCATAAATTGAGAAATCATTTATATCTAATGAAGTCGCAATTGTGGGACGCGCATGAGCCAAGTGTAAAATTACGTTTGACCGATGCCGGATGTCGTCGGACGTCATGCCGCTAAATAGTTGCCATTTGCATTTACACCGAGTATTAATCCGCCGTATTACTTGTGCTCTTTGTTCGAGCTATTGGAAAGAATATATGTAAATGAATTATTAGTCGATAACAAACGCATCCCATAAACTCGCTTATCTAACGATCCAGGCATTCTTTACGATGTCCTTACAGACGAGACGTACGGTGTCCTTCCCTTGGAGATTTTTCAATAAATTATTTAAGAAATTCAATAGAAGGTGTTACCGAGAACTTAGAGGTAGAAATTGTTACTTTAATTTTAAGGAGATTTGCTCGATCGGTGCATCGACGTCCCGTGCATATCATTATATTTGAGCCGCCCGAGTGTATGTGGGATGACACGATGCTAAACGGTCATCATTTGCATTCGCACCGAGTGCTAATCCGTCGTACTGCGTGTGCTCTTTCCTCTTACGGTCAGGGAAAAGATATCCAAATAAATCACTGCAACGCGTAATGTTTCCTTCTGTGGTCAATAAATCTCAACCGATGATAGGTGGAAAGTCTAGTAGGAATGGCCTAATGCAAATATGGAATCTTCATGATCGGTGTTACGCACGCTTATCGTGTGTTAGATGACCACTCGATACGAAGATAATTAGGCACCTGAAGATGAGCCCGGCAAATGTCCCGTGTTTCCCAACATTCTAGGGGCGTAACTTACCTCTGTGAATATCCAGCTGTAAAAATCGACGCTAATGATTAACTTCGCACACGATTCCGGAGACTTGGAACGCACCCAATTTCACCCGTGCCGCTATTGATTAATATGCCCGTTTATCGTTTAATCCAGAAAAAGACCGTATTTAACGCGCGAAGTTGTGCCACTCTGAACGGAAAACGAAATACCTACCGACACGCTAGAAGTGAAAATACTAAAAGCTAACAGCTATCGGCTAATCTCGTTCTGGAGTCAAGAGAAAGCTGGTAGCACCTTGCTTTCAGCGTTTCCGCTTCTGTTAAATCGCACGGTCAATTTTACCGAATTACTCCTACCGTCCGTACCTGCTCGTTTAAGAGCCGTGGAAATTGCCCAGCATTAACAAGATAAATCCATCGGATGCTTTTTGTTGTCAAAAGGGGTATTACGAGACAGAAAAGAGTAGGATCGATTTAACCATCGTAACAGTTGCGTAAAACCATCTTTTTCTGTACTTACCATTGATTACATCTAAGATATCCGTGTAACTATCCGCTTAAAAATTATCCCCGTATCGTAAACAATTGCGATCTTCCGTATTACCAAAAATAAACCGCGTATCGGTTGTGTGCCGGCAATGCATTATGTTTAACAAGGATACGTATCACCGCACCCACGTATGTACGTTTCCGGTGGTTCGACATCTTAAGAGGAAGTTAAGGGATAAAAGGAAACTCCACTTTATCCCGCGCTCGTTGCTCGGAATTTCCGGATGTCCGCCAGCATAAGGAGAGAATAAAGGAAGTCTCCTTGGAATGTGTTTAGGGGTGTGATGGGGCAGAAGCTGCTGGTGCAGGAGGCGCCGGGCCCAGGTCCGGGGCCCGGCTCGGCGAATCGCATGGAGGGCGCCGAGGGGACCGGCGGTGGGGAGCTCCACCAATTCCTCCACCAGTACAACCAGCAGTCCCACAGTCCGGGCCAGAGCCTCCAGGGTGGGCTTCCGCTTCCGCTGAGTCCGCAGTCCCTGCGCCACGACGGCTCGGCCGGCCAGGGCATCGTCGGGGTCAAAAGGGAGCCCGAGGACCTCAGCTCCTCCCGAGGGGGTCAGCAGTCCAACAAGCGACACAAGCAGACCCAGCCAGACAGCCCGACGCCCCCAGGGATGTACCACCATCACCAGCACCAACTTCAGGTAGGGCTTCCGAGACGTTCCCCGTCCCCCCCGACCTATCCAGGATTCCCACACCGGAAGCTGCCGAACCAGAGACCACGGGAACGATCGACGATCCCGAGATTGATCTTTCCTTCATTAGACTCGGCGCACAAGATCCAGGACTTCAGTCTTTCTTCGTTGATTTAGAAAATCGGCAATGACTCCTGGAGATGACGGCGGAGTGGGATTTTTTGAGGGGAGATGGTTCTTTTGATCTAATAATTTCTGATCTTCGAAGCGATCGATTTGTCAAGGGATCGCATCTTTAGGGAGGTGTGCCGAAAGGGGATGAACAGGTGTATCTCTGACGGACCGTTGTGGGTTTTCAGGTGCAGCAGCAATATGGAAGCCCCTACGACCCCTACTCGTCGTGCAGTCCGCGACTGCAGTCGACGGCATACACGTCGACTTCCGGCACTACCGGAGCGAACACGGGGAACCCTGGGTTGCACCAGGAGGCCGCCGCCGCGGCGGTCTACGTCGCCGGCGACGCCCTGCCCCCGCTGGCGTCCTCGGCCTCCTCGTCCCTATCGACCACCACGGCTTCGTACACGAGGTACGAGGTTGTACCCAGCTCTTATGCTACGACACACGCGATTCGCTCCACGTCGAGCAGCAGCAAAGTCTTGACCGTTGATCTTCCCAGCCCGGACTCCGGCATCGGCGCCGACGCCGTCACGCCCAGACAGGACCACCATCCACCCACAGCTCTGCATCAGGTCAGTCCGCAATTGCAAAAGAAAGAAACAGGATAATTATCACGCGCTGTTAATATAATTGGACATCGATGCATGATTTACGTTCCTTTTACCGGATGGAAAAAATCAATCCGACTCTGGCATCGGGACACTTATTATCCCCGGTTAAAAGAACCAATAAGCTTCGGCCTGACAGTCCTCTTAATGCGGACCAAGCCGTTGCGGTTAACGACAGTGCGCTATAAAAATGCCAATAAATCATTCTTTAAACGCAAAGCATGAAATTTAACAGAATTACAGGCCGTAAAGACTCGGAGCAATGAGCCGTAAAGTAGGAAGTGCCAAGATCTCGATGAGAGTTTAAAATCCGGATGTAAAGGCTTCCCTCGATCGCGGGAAAAGCCGTTCGACGTTCTGATCTCTAGCTTCGGTCCTTCCGGAAAATTCCTGGATTTTTCTTATTATTTGTCCTTATCACCCACGCAGAGGAGGGATCGATACACTTTTTCCGGGCTTTGTGGGACCAAAGCCGTAATAAAGGGCCCGGGTTTGGTTCTTGGTCCCGCTCTCCGGTCGAAACTGCGGAACGACATGAAGACGTAACGCACGAAGGACGTTCGGGCAACCACTTATTAACAGGCGCCACTCGACGCGCTGCGGTTTGACTTTACGAGACCGCAGACCTCGACGGGTTCTTCCTCTTTCTCCCGGCGTGACAACCTTCCCCTCTCGGGCTCCTCCGGATCTCCCCTTGGGCCCGCCAACGAGGATCAAGGTGGAGGTGCGAGATACCTTGGCCGCTCGGCCCGAGGACGTGGACGTCGTTGCCGAAGACGCGCGCCGAACCGGCAATAACCTACAATTAATAACGACGACCGCGAGTCCGCGGCCGCCGCGACGGCCCATTAGCGAGCTCGTAAACGGCCAATCGACGCCGTCTTTGTGCCGAGATCGTCGATCGGGCTCCGCTGGCAGTACTCGTGTCTTTTCTGACTTTTCTTTTTTCCTCGCTTTTCCACCTTGGCTGTCGGTTTTATCGATGGGCTCGACTATCCTTGTCATTGCGGCGAGGGGAATAAAATTCTGCCAGGAAGGAGCCAATCTCGTTAATTGATATGCGTATATAAAGGGCCGGCAAAAATGCCGCCGCTGGGCTGCTACGTGCGCAATCCACCGAGATAATTAATAAAGCTCTCCCGTTTAATGTAATCCATGGGATGTAAATCGTAATGCAAATCAATGAAAATAATGTGACAAGGAGGACCGATTTTTCACGAGCCTCCGAGGGGGGGTTAAAAATCGGAAATTCCTGCGGAATACCTGAACGTTGTAATTGTAGACCACGCAAAGGGCTAATTATGTACACTTCAAGATCTCTGATCTCGCAGATTCTAGGTTTAAGACGGGATCGTCAATTTGCGGTTAATTTGCGGTTACTTTGCCAACAGTCGTCGTTTGACTACACGGAATTGTGTCCCGGAGGAACCACGGCGGGCGCCGCGGTGGTCCTCGAGAGTGGCGCCGTCATCCACCACCAGCCACTGCAGCTGCAGTTGCAGCAGGGCCACGCTCAGGCGCAGGTCCAACGCGGAGGATTGGTGGCGGCAGGTGCTACCAACCCCAACCCCAATCCACCAAGGTCAAGGCCATGGCACGATTTCGGCCGGCAAAATGACGCCGACAAGATCCAGATATCAAAAATGTAAGTCGCTACCACCACCCTACCATGCTTTAAGAATTCACCCTGTCCTTCGACAAGGTCTCGGATGGTACATTCATGTCGCCTTCAGAAGCTATGGGTGAAATCCGAATATTAAGAGCGATGGAAACGACGAACGACGAACACGGTGGAAGTTCGGTCGGCGTTAAGGTGATTCTAAAGTGGCGACAGAGAGGTCTCGTATATGATACTTTTCTCCGTACTGGGTGTACCTAATTGTTTCGAACTTCACAACGTGAATATGGAGGCTGTAAGGACGGTCCTGACGGCCGTGAAATATCAATATTTAGAAAATTTCTATATCGGTGCTTTCAAGATTTTTTATGAAAAATTAAATTTCAAGGGTTTCAGGCCCTCCCTTATACCCTCCGTATTCACGTTGTGATGTTTTAAACGACTCGGTACACTCGGAGAAAAGTTTCATGAACGACCCCTCTGATGCCAGTTTCACATCCCCTTAAGCCCGCGTTAGGTCGGGTCCGGTATAGCTGGTAGGCGGCAGGCCGACAGCAAGAACAGGGCGTTAACCCGCCACGGGCAGTTATCTCCGTCGAGTTCCAGCGACCCCATTAAAAATTAAAATACGAAAGCGTTGTAGTCGACGTTATAGATAGGCGCGAGTGTATATACGTAATATTGTTAAAAGTTAGCCGACCGGCCGATTGCGATAGGCTAACTAGGCAGGAAAGGTACAGGCCGCGCGGCGACGCCGCTCAACCAAGGTAGATATACCCACTTCCTCTAGATAGCGTGACAAGAGGTGATAGAGCTTTTCGAAACGATCGCGCTCCGGGCGCTAGGCGTGCGATCGACTGGTACACAAATTGCTGACAAGTGCTCGAAGCCTATCAGCAATAATTGGGATCGGGCCCGCGGAGAAGGACGCGGAACGCGCCGGAGCTGGAGCAAGAGGGAGACGGAACGAACCCCCACATGAGCGCACCGAGCACGAGGGGGAAACGCCGGTTACCGAGGGACAAAGTTGCGAAAACTCCGGCTAAAATTACCCACATAACGCCCCGTCTTGCGCACGGAGACGTAATTTCAGCAAATCGCGACGGAGTTTCTGCGCCCGCGTGCAAAACCGTGCCCAAGGTGCGTCCGTCCGTCTTTTTTTCTCTTCTTTTTTTTTTTTCCTTGTTTCTCTCTCCGCCGTGTATCCTTCATGTGAATGCGGTACACCTCTCGAAGGTGGTGTTTTGCGAGTACGTTTCGCGGAAACCTCGGCGGATAAACGCTTCGAAATTGAAGTTCGGCACGGCTGGACGTGTAATTGCAACCCCGTGGGTCGGCTGATGGTTTCTTATCGAACGCTTTTTCGAATTTGATACGGCGGATCGCAACTCCACGTGGGCGGACACGTGGAAATCCCCATTTTAATTTATGTCGGGTTTTAGAAAGTTTGTTCCTCACTTTTCTTCGTATTCGGATCCGATGCCAGTGTACCGATCGAAGGATTCGGACGAGGCTGACTTTTCAAGAGGGAAAGTACGAATGTCCGATAAAAGTTCTAGGCTTTGTGATAATTCACTGGTGATGGGAAGTATACCCTTCCGCGGATAAATTGTACCTGCTGATATGACTTGATCCTCCTTATTTAAATGGGAAAAAAATATCAAGTGGAAGGAAATAAGAATTAAGGACTATCGCAGATGTCCGCTCTCTCGTATGAAAGAAATTACCCAAAGTACGTTGAGCACTCTCCCGGTCATCCAACAATTACGAGGCGAGATTGAAAGAATATATCGCGCGTAATTTCCCCGATGCGAAATACTAATTTCTATAATTAACCCCTGGCGCTAAATAACGGGCAGAGTGGTTAGAATCGACGTGGTTGGCAAGTAAAAATTACACCGAGCGGCCTCCGGAGTACGGTATATTATCGCCGACTCGCGCCGGCAGCAATTCCGCAAGTAAATGGTACCTACAACGCGCGAGATGTCGTGTCCCTTCAACGGGTACTGACAATTTGACCCGACAGCTGCTCCTGGCACCCATTTCCTCGAAATCCGCCCCGTTTCCCCCGTCATCTGTAACGAGACCATCCCGTGATACCAGGTCTAATGATAAAAAGAAAATATAGAGGCTACCGCTATTGCTCCGCAGCTACTCGGCTTACGGATTCAAGTATCACCTGGAGTCGCCGATAAGCACGTCGCAGCGACGGGAAGACGACAGAATAACCTACATCAACAAGGGCCAATTCTATGGGATCACCCTGGACTACGTGCCGGACCCTGACAAGCCACTCTTGAAGACAGGACAGACCGTCAAGGTGAGAATCGAACCCCTTCGGGTGTCTCTTAACTCATCCTAACTTCCGCTCCCTGCAACTCCAGTTCCTTGCTCCACATTGGCATATCGCTTATTTTCATTTCGATGATCCAATTCCGGCCAGCTCCATCGCTGGTAAAAAATGGGAATATCTTCCCTCGATAGCGCGAGACATTTCACAAGTTTCCACCTCGTCGAGGGCATTCAATCTAAAAGGAAAAGTATGTTTATCCATTGGCATCAGAAATGTTAAGGTGAAGTGAAACACATCGAGGAACTTGGTCGACGTCGGTAAAGAAGATTTTTCTAAATGCCTATGTCGCCGACGTTGGTTTTTATATTGACAGCTGTGTCGAGTTATATTGGATATTGTATCAAATGGCATACTCCACTTGTCGTTTTCGTACAATAAATATCAAGAAATCGAAGTTAAACTCCAGAAATCCTCTGGATTCATGCTTTCTGGGACCCTAATTAACTGCAGAGGGACCACCTGCGCCATCTGTGATTTCCAAGTCAATTAAATTTTCACCCCGAGACCTCGTATTCCCATCGTTTTAGCATAGAAGCGCATACAACGCTTTTTTTGCCTTTATCTCGTTCAAATGCGAGTTTATCGATTACCAGAGTGTTCTAAATTGTCGTAAAATTGTCCTGACCCTTTCAATTCTCATATCAGAGCCTTCGATAATTGTATATCGATCGAAATATGAAAGCTCGACGCCATTTTGGTTTTGGTCTGGGCTAAGTTAAATAATTTTTTCGAAATAATACCCTTAAAAAAAAGTGTTGTATTCGAATCGACTGATTTGAAGGATGTTTCACTTCACCTTAACTCGTCCTAACTCCCGCTCTCTGCAACTCCAGTTCCTTGCTCCACATTGGCCATAGTATCGCTTATTTTCATTTCGATGATCCAATTCCGGCCAGCTCCATCGATGGTAAAAAATGGCAATATCTTCCCTCGATAGCACGAGACATTTCACAAGTTTCCACCTCGTCGAGGGCATTAAATCTAAAAGGAAAAGTATGTTTATCCATTGGCATCAGAAATGTTAACCGTGACGAGAGAAGCCCTCGTTCGGTCAGATCCGTCCGATAAGTTGGGCGCATACGAGCAAACTACTCGTCTCTCCGGAGTAATCAGGCCGAGTTAAGTAGGAGAAGACGTACAACGCGGAAATAAACGATCGTCGGAAAAACGAGTCGAGTCTACCAACCGAGTAACGTACAGGGTCTCTAATGGAAGGGCAAAGAGACGTCTACCGGCGAGGTGTCTCGCGAACGGTCCTACCGCTATCTCGCCAGGATAAGGCTCTCGAACCGTTACGCGGGGAGTGAAATCGCCGACTTCGGCGATCCCTCCCGATAAACAGACCCGGGTCCCACGGGGAGGAGAAAAAGAGAGGGAGGCGGGCCGCGAGCGCGGGGGAACGAGAGAGAGAGAGATGATAAAAAAGTGGAGCGGGATCATTTGTCCTCGACGGCGCGCCTTTAATTGGCAGTATTCCATACCGTTAGCAATTTCCATTCTGATAAAGAGCGAGTTTTCCCGGTGACGAGTTACGACTTCCTCGTTAATTACAAATCGAACGTTCACCCCGGTGGAGCGCGTGATCAACGGTATTCGCATATCTGGACCGGGCCGGGAGGGACACCTCCCGAGGTGGCGGCCGAGCACGCATCGGCGCTCCCGCACGGCGACCGACGGCGACATACGCCGACTGGACCGCATACATACCTAATGCTTCGCCCATTCACCCGAATCACGAAAAATCACGGCTCTATCGCGCGCACACACGCCGGCCGTCGCCCCTCTCTCGCGTCGAGCGGCTCGGACCGCCGGGCGCCGCGGAAGCGAGACGGCGCTAGTGGCCGCCGCGCGCGAGCGAGAGAGACGGCGCTAGTGGCCGCCGCGCGCGAGCGAGAGAGACGAGGCGTGGTACCGCTGCAGAACGCGAGGCCCGCGGAAAAGGTCGGGACTTTTCGTCGTACCCACTCCGCGGAGATTAAAGCTTTACGGTACCTCGGCACTTTTGTCGCCGCGAGCTTTATGGCCTTCCTGGCCCGTGGGTGGACGTGGGAAGACGCCATGGATTTTTAGAAACCGACCGAATCTGCGGCTAATGGGTTTACTGACCTTGCGGGGTCCGCAGATTTTTCAAAGGTACATCGAGGAACCGTGTGAAAATTTAACCTTGCCAAGGGGACGGTTTGTTGCTGTAACGGTTTATACCCTGTTTCAAATATCAATAAAATCCGCACACCTTTGGTACATAACGATGTGGTAAAATAATTAATTCCACGTCTTAAAAGCGAATTGCTATACGTTTAGGATGAACTTGGAAATAAATTTGTGATTTTTTCACGTCATGTCGGAATTTTCTGAGATTTTGGATAAAACTTCGAACAAAAATTCTACGTAGTTTCGATGATTTTTTTAAGAGAGATGATGTAAAAGAACGCGAGAAGGCGTACCGAGCAGCTTTTATCGACAATATCTATATTCGAAGTCCTGGCGCGATTAATAAATCTTTTTACCCAGCGCATCTTGTGTATTCCAGTCTACTAGATGTCCGCGCAAACTAAGTGCAGTCCGGAATAACAAGCGACAGTTCTCTTGGCCTTGAAAATAAGAAATCTCTGTGGTATCATTCGTCTCACTCCTAACAAGACGATAGGTAGTCCACGCCGAGTCAGATATGAGATAGCTCCACAGATCCACATATAGATAGAAGATAGGACATCCCACGTGGACGTAGCAGGAAATCGCGCGCTATATCGGCAGTAACTCGACGACAAAAGGTCTATATCTTGATCTTGACGAATGCTCATTTTAACAGAGCGTGGTGATGCTGATGTTCCGCGAGGAGAAGAGCCCCGAGGACGAGATCAAGGCATGGCAGTTCTGGCACGGCAGGCAGCACTCCGTCAAGCAGAGGATCCTCGATGCCGGTGAGTCCAGTTGCACATTCGTCGCGTATTGTCGCCTAGATCTGCCCTGGTAATCCCATAAGTGAGTCTGGTGATCCCGCGAGAAAGATCAGCCGATAGCGCGAACCCTAACTCGTTGTGTAAGACCCGCTGTGACTTTTTGCGCAAGCTGTCGGACGAACGAGTGACAGCGGTGAAAAATGGGTAAGAGAGGCATGCAACTTGGCAAATGCGTGTGTAGATACGTGGGACGGTTCGTTGGGAACGGATGCGTCGGAACGTCCCATTTGTTGGTCTCGGGGTGTCGACTCGGGCGAGCGTTTAATGGGAATCAGTCTAACCCCTTTGAAATGATTTGCAGACACGAAGAACAGCGTGGGGCTGGTCGGCTGCATCGAGGAAGTGGCCCACAACGCCATCGCAGTTTATTGGAACCCCCTTGAGTCTTCTGCAAAGGTAAATGTGGCATCGATAATGGGGTCTTCCTGAAACAAGAGGGTATAATTCAGGGGGCGTTACTTCCCGGGGTCTTTCGATCCAAATCGAATAAATGCTCTGTGTGTCGCTGCAGATAAACGTCGCGGTGCAATGCCTCAGTACAGATTTCTCGAGCCAGAAAGGGGTGAAGGGTTTGCCCTTGCACATTCAAGTGGACACGTACGAGGAACCGCCGCCACACACCCACTCGTACACCCCGCCGTCCCACCGTGGTTATTGCCAGATAAAGGTCTTCTGCGATAAGGTGAGTACCTGGAATCAACGATTTTTTTACGGCTGATTCTCGGACAATCCGAACGAAATGTTACCTCGCGGTTTCGAAAGGTCTTTAAATCCTGAAGGAGTCCCAACTAAACTTATCGTTCCAGGGAGCGGAGAGGAAAACTCGCGACGAGGAGAGACGAGCGGCGAAGAGGAAGATGACGGCCACCGGGAGGAAAAAGCTGGACGAGTTGTACCATTCCGTGACGGAGCGCAGCGAGTTCTACTCGATGGCTGACCTGCACAAACCGCCGGTCCTGTTCTCGCCCCCGGCCGAGCACGCCATCGATAAGGTACCGAACGCACCCACCTGGAGGAGCTTCGCGACAGAGTAGAACCCGCAAATCCTCCGAAGTAGCCAAACCACCCATAACCGAATGTCATTGTCCGTAGGTGAGCTAGAACCCGCCCGATAACCACCGGCGTAGAAAAGCAGGAGAAACTTGAACCCTCCCGGCGCCGTTCGTTCCCTGCAAGGGGAGGGTCCAACTCGAATGCGTCACTTGGACGGATCCGTCCACTCCGCTCCCATACGCCGGTGCTTATCGCCACCCTCCTATCCACCCTTGCTCTCGGTCGCTCGTCGAGGTCGCGAGGTCGCGTCCAACTCCCTGACCGAGTCGCGACGCCTCCGGCCTCTGCTCGTCGCGTTTCCTGTCTCTGGACGAAACCGGCGATCGGCAGCTTCTCGAAATCCATCCTCCACCCTCACCGGCAAAACCGCTCTCCACTAACGTAACCTCGGTGTGTAGCGCGAATACGCTAAACCGCTGCTTGGCCAAAGAGATGAGGTGTCCGGACGGGGCTCGGACGCGGCGACCAAGGGGGCTCGTCAGATGCCCTACAGCCTGTTTTTCTGTTTCCGACACGGCAGTTCTCGACGATGGAGTTGTCGGGATTCTACGGAGGTGGCGGCGGCGGTGGCGGAGGTGACACGGACACCTCGTCCCTGAGTAACGGTGAGGGTGGAGGATTGAAGGCAGGGGGCGGCAGCCCCTACCCCGCGTGCGGCAGACCGAGCCTGCCGGCCCTCAAGTTCCACAATCACTTTCCGCCCGACAATCTGAGTTCCCTCCACGACAAGAAGGACTCGTTGCTGATGCAGGTGCAGGAGCTCCAGGGCTCGGTGCTCCAGGGCGTGCAACCGAGCGGCCTGGCCGCCGGGGCGGTGGTCTCCGGGGTCGGTAACCGGTTGCACCTCCAGCAACAGCAACACCTCAGGGGCGCCGACGCCGAGGAGCGCGTCATGCTCTACGTTCGCCAGGAATCCGAGGACGTCTACACGCCCCTCCACGTCACGCCGCCGACGGTCCAAGGACTCCTCAACGCTGTAAGGATTGCCACGACCTCGCCGAGGAGCGAGCAAGCGCGTCTCTCCCGATCGCTGCGATCGGCCTAGGAAATTGACCTAAAGATCGTCACTTCCACTTACCCTCGGATGCCTTCGCCCGATCGTTTCTTGCTCGCTTTTTGACGCGCTTGAGGCCTACTTCGGTAAACCCTGATTAACTCGAACGGATTTAACTTGGCGCTAGAACCGACCGAGCCGTGCGGTTCGAAATCTGAAATCGCATAATCGATTAAGTCGCGGCTGGAAGTACAGTTACATCCGTTGATTCAACGATAACCTCGATGATGTGCAACGGAGCTTCGTTGGAATCAAATGGCTTCGCTCGTACCCTTTGATTAAACGACTTAACTACCAACCCGCAACTCCCTCGATTACATCGTTTCATGTAATCTTTGACTGAATCTATACCATGCTTGAGTTGCATCGAATCCATTTCAATCGAGCACATTCTGTCGAAACAATCAAGTTAGTGGACTCTAGTAGTTTGGACACGGAAGCGGTCAGATTTTTCTCCCCTTCTCTTTCTTCCTGTTCCTTCCTATTAATCTTTCTCTCTTTCTTTCTCCCTCCTCCACCCGGTAGACGTAACGGAGAAGATTCGTTCTTGCAACGTAAACTTCGAAAATCTCGTCGAAAAGTGTCCGATTTCACCCACTTCTAAAACGATCGCCTCGCGATTTACGCAAATGTCGGTTTGCGTGACCATTCGGGGGCTCGCCATCCGACGTGAAATCGGTATTCCGCGCGTAATTCCGCACGTAATCGCGTAACCTGCCGACGATTAATCGATAGATCGGTGCGTAATTACTGCCTGTCGCAGGGTACGCACCCAGTCGCGATCTCTCCGGCCGCGGAAAATCCGCGGCTCGCGCGTAACGACGCGTCCCATTGCGGTGCGTGCACCTCCACCCGAGGACCTCCATCGGTCGGGCTCTCGTTTCGTGCGCACGCGCACACGCATCATGCCGCGCTCTCGACATTAATAATCATATCCCGCGCGATAGCGCCGTATACCCATTCGCTAATTAATCTTAACGCGCATGCCAATTCAAGCTTCTCTAGGCCAAGTCATTAAGGTGAAGTGAAACCCCCTTCAAATCAGTCGATTCGAATACAACACTTTTTTTTAAGGGTATCAGACCAAACTGTCCGAAACTTTGACACATCACTCCTGATCAGCTAAGAATTGTCCTGGCACATTAAAAATTTGGATCTTTCAAAAAAATTGTTTAACTCGGTCCAGACCAGAACCAAAATGGCGTCGAGCTCTCATATTTTGATCAATATACAATTATTGAAGGCTCTGATATGAGAATCGAAAGGGTCAGGACAATTTTACGACAATTTAGAACACTCTGGTAATCGATAAACTCGCATTTGAACGGGATAAAGGCAAAAAAAGCGTTGTATGCGCTTCTATGCTAAAACGATGGGAATACGAGGTCTCGGGGTGAAAATTTAATTGACTTGGAAATCACAGATGGCGCAGGGGGTCCCTCTTCAGTTAATTAGGGTCCCAGAAAGCATGAATCCAGAGGATTTCTGGAGTTTTACTTCGATTTCTTCATAATTATTGTACGAAAACGACAGATGGAATATGCCATTTGGTACAATACACAATATAATTCGACCCAGCTGTCAATATAAAAACGAACGTCGGCAACGTAGGCATTTAGAAAAATTGTCTTTATCGACGTTGATCAAGTTCCTCGACGTGTTTCACTTCACCTTAATACCGCATAAGAGTGCGCCGCCCGTTAACCATCCGGAGTCTCCACGTGGTGTTTCGGCCGATCGCTCTTACGCGGACGTGGAAGTCGAAGTGATCGACGCGACACTAAAGAATTAAGTAAGATTTCGCTCCATTGGAGTTTCGAGGAAAACCAGGCTGTTGGCAGGAACTACCGAAAGGAGTTCGCAATCCGCGGCAGAGACTATGCGTCTTCCTCCCTCTTCTCGTTCCGGCCTTGCCTTCTCTCAACGCTGTTCTCTCACCTTCTCTCTTCTCTCGCCGGGACGACCCGGCGCACGGCGCACAGTTAACCTTAAACCGAGTTTTTAAGGCACCCGTAACCACTGTCCAAATTCTAATGTTCTACTTTTTTTCTATTTTGCAGATTGAGTCAAAGTACAAAATTGCATCCTCGAGTATTAATAACCTCTATCGCAAAAACACAAAGGGGTAAGTTTAGTAGAGTGTCATCTTTACTTGCATGCACCGCCTGCGTAGTGCATGCCATAACGGTGACATCGGCTGACTATCTCTCTCCCTGTCTCTGCCCGTCTCGCACGCTCTTTCTCTCGCACGCTGTCGCTCCTCCTTTCTCTCTCTTTCTCGCTCTCTCTAGCCGCCGTCTCTCTCTCTCTCTCTTTCGCACCTCTCTCTGTCTCTCTTCGCGCGACTCCGACTTCGCTGCATGCGCGTCTTTTTGTCTTCTACCGATTGGCAATTACCGTGACAATTAGGCGAGGTCAGGAAAAGCTCCGGCGCTAACGCACGGTGCACCTGAGAGAGAGACACGCACCTCGCGACCTCGCTCATTAACCCTCCGATTAATCTACTAATTTAATAATCTACTAATTCCCGCGGCGGACCGCTCGTTTCCACCTGGCGTACCGAGCGCGCACTCGTACCTGTAATTCCCGACTTCCGTCAGGGTGTGCGCATTCAACTTGCCCGTTTTTATCCCACCTACGCGCATCCGTGTCACTCTACCGATCTACCTGTCCGTTGTGTCTATCTGCGATTGCCGGATTAATTACAGGATCCACCTGAGAGGTACCTCGCTCCGACATCCCATCTGCGAGTCTTACTCGTTTAAGTGCTGTTTCAGTGAACTTTCAATTTCTCCCTGCGCAATTCAGGGGTTTTTTGTGACCAATGATAAGAGACTATCGGCGAGGTCGTGAAACTTTTCACGTGTAGATGTAGATGATGCTCCCAAATTGATGCTCGAGAATGAGAAGTAGGGAATTCTAATGAAAATCCCATAGGGAGTTTCAAGGATTCTAGCCAAAAGAGACCGATGGTGAATTCCGAGTCCTTTCGTTATGAATCAAATCCTTCAATTGATTTTTCATAACGTGGATACCTGTTATCTTTGCGTTGCTTCTGAGTGACTATGGCATGGTTGTTACGAATCTGATAGTCGTTTGTTTTTCTCGGCACGCGACATCATTCGGACGTGTTCCTTTGATTAAATTGCGGCAAGATTACTTGCACTTTTGATTCTGCTTACGATAACGTCAAAATCGTCGTTTATAATGCACGCGGTCTTATCGACCTCGAGAACCCGATATAGATCACGGTACAAACATTGACCTTAGTTGAACCTGATAATGACAATGATAAAGAAAAACACTTTGACCCTCTATAAATTATGCCATGTTAACGAATGGTTTGTAAAAAAGATTTCTTGGAAGAGTTGTCTGGTTATTGAATCGAGTTGCTAATTCTTTTTCTCCTCGATAAACAATTAGACGAAGATAAGGGCGTAGTTGTACTCCACGTGGGATTTTAAAGTCTTCGGATACTCCTGTCGCATGCACGTAGAAATGAGATAGTGTTTGAACTCTTCCATGGTATTGGTCAGTGTGAGATTTTATCTTCCTTGCTTCAATTTTGGGATTGAAATGACGTGAAGAACTTCGAAAACGTCGTTTTGGTAGTACACTACTTTTTAGCAGCGATCGTCATCTCGAGCTTTTCTAGTCGGCGAATTGAGCTCATTTAAGCATATTCTATTAACATTGGGTATTCGTTTAAAACAATAGTCATGATGCCTCCATCCAACAAGTCACTCTCCAGAGATTGCAATAATTCATTTAAACAAGATCGACTACATTAAATTGATACCCAATTCAACGATCACCGTACTTCGCGCCCAGCTCTCATTATCGGCGACCAATTATCTTAACCCTAAACTCCACAGTGAATATTAATTAATTAAGTGCTTCTTTCAGAAGGTTTAAAAAATTCACTTCAAAATTGTCAGCATATCCGACATAACCCTCCAAATAAAAGGAGATTTCATTGAAACGTAACTTCATACGAAGTTCTAATGAAGTTCAGGGATAAGAAATTGCGCACCAAGTCGAAGAATTCGTATATTTCATGTTACATATAAAAGCGATTCATATACAGCTATACATATTTACATAAAAAATGCATGTACGACTTTTGATGTTACAGAATTACGGCGAAAATTGATGACGACATGATCCGGTACTACGTCGACGAGGACCTCTTCTTGTTGGAGGTGAGCCACTCGCACGTGAGCGGCGACCCGAACGCCGACCGCAGCGCCAACCCGGGATCCCCAGGAGACCCGGAGGACCCGGGCGACCCGCCCAGCGCCGGCTACGACGTCACCCTGATCGAACTGCCCTCGTCTCCGACGCCCCTATCTCCCTCGCCGCTCGCAGCGCCAACTAGCGGCCACGGGCACCTCCACGCGCATGCGCACCCGCATTCGCACGTGCACGCTCACGTGCACGACAACGGAAACACGTGAGCGTGGCCGGCGACCAGCGCGGGTGTTCCTTGTCAGAGAGCAGGTAAGCGAGAGCCGAGTTGGAGCTCTTCGTCCCCGTCACGGAAGAGACGAGAAAGGAGCAGGGCGGATTTCAAGAACGCGCCATCTCTGGAGCCGCCTCCGAACTAACAGGAGAGGAAAACGCGCCGCCATGTTTGCTCGTCTCCGTGAGACCGGAAGTCGACGAGATAAACGTTCTACAGCGCTCTGAGGGGATCTCGCGAGAAGTGCGACACGGTCGGCTCAGGACATTAAGGGAAGGCATGCGAAAGAATGCAGAATGTTTTATTAAAAACCACGAATTCTTGCGCGTTCAAGCGGTTGAGCGTTAAACATCGAATGCGCCGGATTTCGAGCCTGACGTGCAACTTCTGCAAGGGAGTATTCCTGAGTATCGTTAAAGGGAGCTGACTATGCTGAACCTTGTATCAATTTGACGAGGACTGCTTAAGTTGGGAAAAAAATTCAAATTTCAACGTCCGCCCATTGGCGAGGTGAAAATAATTCTAACTGGCGCCGCATCGGGGCGCTAGTTGACTGACTTAGACAGGCTGCGCTGCAGCTTTCTTCCGAAACGGGTTGAAATGCCTTAAATGATTAATGATAACGAGGTAATTATTTTAAACGCTCCTAGGCATGTGCGGAACTTTGCGGGAATACATCCGCGCGGTTTCTTTCTTTTTTTTTTTTTACGCAACGTTTAACGCGGGAGGCGATGTTACAATCGAAGATGCAATTTTCGCTTATATATTGTACATTTTGCGAGGCGCGGACTTGGTTATCTAAGGATAACGAGGGAAACTACGTAAGTGTTAGTGAAAACGGAGCGAAATAACGAAAGAGAGAAGAGAGATACGTCCGAACGTTAATGAGTATGCAATGTGGGGACTGGAGGCGAGGAATTCCCTACTCGGGCACGATAACTTAAGTAAATCAATCAAAATTGATTTAAGGACTTTTTATAATTATAATAAGTGTACGTATGACGTATGTATATTGTCGCGCCGCTTTCGCGGGGTTTTATTGAATTTTTGTATAGCGTGCGAGAGTGAGTGTATGCGTACGAAGAGTAAACGGAGAAAGGTGTATAGCTTATAAAAAGGCGCGTCTGCTTAACTGCAGCGCATACCTTATCAGCATAGTGACCAGTGGATAAAGGCGTTACGTTTCGTCACGTAACGTCCGAGCAAACGGATCCTCTGCGATTCATATTCTGCCATACCGTTAGTCGCATCCACCCCGAGTTATATATATACCCTTTACTATTACGTAAACGAGCTAGGTACATAGATCTACGAACCACATCGGCCAAGTACTTACGATATATATCCTTAGCCTAGCCGGCGTGGTTAAACCGTATCTTCGCGACTCATACGAAAATCGCTTATCATATCGTCCCGTAGCTACCCATTGTTTTCTCCTTTATCTTTTTTATTTTCTTCTTATTTCCGTTCCTTCAGACTCATCGGTTCTAACTTAAGATGCGCGCGCACAGTCACGCACCGTTCTCGGGCGGGAGTTTAATAAGTTCCTCGCCTTTCCAACGTTGCGGCCGCCTGGAGAACGTTATCACTAATAACGTCCACATCGGATTAAACGAAAGAATGGTCCCCGCCTTCCGACCTCATTTTATGATCCACCGGTAGAAGAAAAACTCGCGAATGATAGCGCAGATTAAATGAGAAACTTAAAGATTGACCTTCACCAGGCGCTCGTCTTGGTAGCGGTATAGTTAACGCGTGGAAAGCAGAGGAACGACATTTTCTAAGTCTTAAGACTAAGGTAATTCAGCGTAAGTCCGTTTCATTGCTCATATCTCGTAACTAATCCGTCGTGCTCCATTGTCGACTGCCGGCACGAAATACTTATAGGTGCGATCCCCGCGATAATCGTCGAGCGAATGCAATTAACGTCACCTAGCGTAACGGAAAATGGCGTCGCCTCGTCGAGGACAAGGCTGCGAAACGTAGAAACGTAAGAAGCGTGGGAGGGAGAGAATGAGAGAGAACGAGTGAGAAAATGTACGAACGCGACCGAGAGAGCGTGTAAAAAAAAAGTAACTGAAGCCTTCGATGGAGCACGCATTCCGATGTACTTTTTGTGTTATTTTTTTTTTTTCTTTCTTTTTTTAGTTCTTCCTTCAATCGACGCGTCTTGGTTCAATCGGTCGATGCGAGCGACCGACGAGACTCGCCTCGTTTATTGCCGAGGGTTTGCGAAAGCCTTACGACGACCGCACTTGTTATTAGGACACTAGTGGCTAGGCTAGGCTAGAAGAGAGAAACAAGAACCACCTTCAAGATCAGCCTACGTTAATGCATACGTACGTCGTACCCGATATCAAAGCAACGATCAAAATACGCTTGTAAAATGCATATTATTATTGATACTATATTTTGTTACAGTTCTTTGCAGGCAGTATAGTATATATTATAATATTATTTCTATTGACTAGAAGCGATAGCGATTGCGCATATTGTTATTTTCTTCTTTTATAGATATATATATATATAGATATATATAGAGTGCGTAACGCACAGCCAGGAAATGGTCCCACGGGAGTCGAATTTATTGCGCAGCATTGGCCCATGACATTAACGATTAGACCCGCCGTTCGGGTGATTTCTGCCTCTTCCTCGGTGACCCGAGTCCCCCGGGAGAGTCTCTTCATGCGGACTTGGCCGCGGGTCGCGCCTCGAGAAAACCGCGATTGCGATTCCGCTGCTGCCCCGGAATTTTCCTTTCCTCCTCGTCGTTGCCTCAGCCACGACCCGTGCTCTGACTCACTGCAACGTTTCGTACCGGAGGCGCACGCCTCGGCATGCGCTCTCGCATCTGCGAAGGTGCGTCCTCGAGTGTCCTCTTCTTGCCGAATGGAACCACGTAACTGGCCGATTTATGCGTTTCTGTATTATAAGTTGAATAGCGAGATCGACTGGTCGCGGATGGACCTCGAAATTTAAGATATGATATCTGGAAACCGCGTTTAAGAACCGAATCGCCGGTGCGCCATCTGGTTTCGGAGCCTGGAAATATTCAGACATTATCACTGCCCTGGGTTAATATACTATTGTTGCAATATTGCATATTTCAACAATTAATTGAAACGATCAAGTTTCATCCTGTTAATTGACTTCTCTAATTTCGATTCGTATTCCATTGAGCACTCCAAATTGTTTATTGCGGGTTAATTCTCTGGACTGGATCTGACACTACGTAACGGAATCCTGACACCGTTTAGTCGTTAATTCTTGCTGTCGACAATGAAATCTAGTTTACTAAATATAACGGGCATTATATGTTATCGTCCTCTAAATCATTTCTCTTCGGATATGATGTTTCGGTCTGCAGACAATGCACCTTAAAATGATTGTGTACCGTGGAAGTAGCGATATCGATATTGTCAATGGAACTGTTGCCAACTAGTAATTTTATCCTGTTAATTTTGTAAGACAATTTTGTACGGCAGACATTGCAAAGATTGTGAACAGAGTGTCGTCATGCCCTTGTTGTATCGAAAACGTAACATTGTCATTGTAAGAAATATACATTACATTCGACGATACAACATCGTTCTTAAGATCTAGATTACACGCACGGTAGACATTTTGCAATATTCACATTTTTTTTCTCTTTTTTTTTTCTATAAGTTGACGCGGTAAAATATTCTGCCATTAATACAACAGAATCGTTGCAGACTTATCGAGCAGTCATTAATCAATTTTCTTTATTTTTTTTTTTCTTTCAAGTAGCAAAAGAATCACTGACAGACTCGGCGCCTTATCGAAACGTGCTCGCGACCAAACCGGACATAAGGACTTAGTATAAAAATTGCATAACATTTTGCAAGCCAGATTTATCGGTTAATGTAAAGACCCATCGGCTCAGGTTGCGTGCAGTTCCATTCGCGGGAAAAGGAAAAAAAAATAAGAAGAAAAATAACCGTTCGAAAGTCCCATGTGTGGGTAGTGCACTGCCCAGTTAGTCAAGGCAACATAAACGGCAATCCAATCTTTGCTCAAATCCGCGGCGGAGTCCTCCATAGAAAGCCCTGATAAGGTATCGCGATCGGCAGCTGAGTTTTCTCCCGACGACCCCGGCCAAGGTTTTTAGCACCTGACTTCGCACGGTTATTCCACACGATCGGTCGTTCATTAGTGCGATCCGTAGGTTTAGAGAGCGTAGAAATACCCCTTTTCCTTTTCCGTAGGTCGACCTAGAGCGCGTACCTCGTCCGATAGGTACTAATCGTGGAAAGGGGAGTAGCCGTGAAACGAACGATTGTCGCGACGTCTTGCCATCGTGAGATTGTGCCAGAGGTGATATTATATTATTACGATGTTTATTGCAACAATAAATATTATATTAGTACGTTTTATAAATTACCATAATAATTATTAATTCTCTAAGGTTATTAGTAATTTTAACGTTATCACTTGTTATCGGTCAGATCGTTAAGTTGTAACTCGCAGGCCTACCCGATCCTACGTGCGTGTACTCGTACTTCTCCGTTCTGGGATTCTTTTCTGTGCCAATTGCAGCTAAGACCTGTACTCCGTTAATTGTCCTGACATCCATGGATATTAATCGGCGAGTAGAGTAGCTTTTGTTGTAGTCAACGTTTATTTTATGGTCTTAAGGAAGAGATAACCATGCTCGACTCCTCTTTCGAGACACGCACGTAAACCAAGTTTGGTAGCAATTATTTGTTATCGTCAAATTTCAATTAAGGATGGGTGATTAGACAGTGTCGGTCGGTTAATCAAGTAGATCATTGTGAGATATCTTTTGTAATTTTCCATCTGGAAATTCGAGAGAGAAACCAACGATGATCGCCTTTATCGAAAATCTCTGCTATCCGGTGGTATCATTCAACGCGATCAGTTGAAGATTAGTAACATAAACCGGTGTCAATTATTTCAAAATGTGTATAATTTAAAAAAAAAAAAGGGAAAAGAAAGTATGCAGGGATTCTTGGAAAATTCTCCCAAATCCTTCCACTCAACAATCGCTCCGCGCAATTTTCAAAGGCTATATCGTTGCCTACTGTTTCCACGGATATCTGTACTTTTCCTGTACTTCATTGTACACTTTTAAGACATCTGATCTCCGAAACTCCATGACAACTCTCAGGATCGCTTTCGCAACTTTAAGCTAAGCAATGTGTCAATGCGCAAAATTTCTATAACAAAGCAGTGACGTTGAAATGTACTCAATTACACAAGATTAATATTCGTCAGATTTTAATGGTACTGTAGTTGCTCTTAAACCATTTATTAATTTTGCCGTAAAAATTTACACGAAGGGAAAACGTTCGCCTCGACATTTTCAGTAAACGATTCGTAATGCATTATATTAATTAGATACAGTAATTTGTATAGTGAAGTATCGACGAGATGACAATTCTCAATCGTTCGTTGTACGCGTGTATTTCAAACCAGGCATTTTGCTTAGGCGATGTTTTCCACTTTTCATTCATTAATATTTTAGCAATTTCCTTAAATTGCTGCAAGTCATACGCATGTCGAGGATTAAAATGCACATCGGCAATTACGAAGGTGTCGACTGACTTTAATAGTGATTTAAGCCATTAGGTAAAGCTGAGGACAGAGAAACGAAACGAAGAAAATATAAAGTAGGCGTAAGGGGAAATGAGATCGTGAAAAAGCGAGAGGGAGAGCGAAAGGTTTATCATAACAAGATATTATTGTTGATTGGTTTGTTTCTATACAAATAAGTACCTGAAATAATTGCTTTATCATAAGTAAGCAAGGATAGGTAGGCACGATGTTAATAGGCGTTAAGTCACATGTATTATACAAAAAAATGTTTTTCATAATAATACCATGTATACCCATAGTCGACTGTTTGTAACATTAAACGTTTTAATGCTCACTAGCCTTGTCGGTAAGTACGTTACTCATTTTCTCAAAACTCGAGGTACATATGTAGGAAGACATCTCTTAATATTTCTCGTAAGGTAAGGTAATTTGAATAACGGCAATGACTAGAATAAAGCGATGAATGACGGTGGTGCTACGAATCATACTTACAGTGATACATACCGATCAAATAAATTGTAATAAATGAAACATCGATAAAGATCAGAAAATGATTTACGCTGAGAAATTACTTCGCATTACCTTGCTTAATTTGTCAATACATACTTGTGCTAAAGAATAAGCTCCCAGGATTGATTAAATGGTGCAGTGATATCGTTAACTCGTATGAAAGCGTAATAATGTATTATGTGCGCAATTCAAACATTACATACGTTCAATTCTAGCAGAAGCCTTTTGTTGAATCGATTTTAATCTTATGACTGTTTAACTATAGGAGAAGCAACGACCTTATGTAACGGTGTAATTATTATAGGTATAAATATTGATTCTAGAACTACGATTAAGCTTACTGTCCACCATAAGATGCAAGAACGATCAGCTGATTCGATGCGTCAAACCTGTCGAGGAGTCACGTGGATCGCAATTAATTCCCTCTATAAGTGCATTAATTGATAAATCATCTCCATATTTTAGGAAGATCGTCACGAGAGTACTCTTTTACGAAAAAGTCCTTCCCACGAGTGTCCTCGATTCCTTATAACGACTTGTATACCAGACGTACGTCCACCGCACCTTAAGGAAACCTGTTACTGCCAGGACCAAAAAGAGGACTCCTCAGCAGAGGAACGCTTAAGGGGAGACAAATAAGAAGCCGCTCGCAGAAGAAGAATGCAAAGTGCGAAAGAAGAAGCATCATCGGGCTTCCTGATTATTCCCTGATTTCAACTTTTTCGCCGACGTCAATCGTCCTGTTGTGACTCACAGCGACCAAGATTCCATCAAACCGAGTATCAATCAATTATCTATACATCGAAATGATTCTTCTTCCTAATTAACACACTACCTCAATAAACACGAATAATCGTCATCATTAATAACTATTCTCAAAATAGAATAAATCAGTACTTTATGCAACAAGTGTCGGCAGCATTTAAAAAGTTGCATCAAATGAGGTTCGATTAATTTTTTAACGTACATTTCTGTTAATTGGCATTTAATGAGGCCAAAAGAGCCTACCGATGACAACTTGATCTATCTTCTCTACCTCGGCTCTTAAATCACGCAGACTTGAAATCCTAATTAAATCTTGGACGTGAGTCGCATCTACATTAGGAGTCTTACTAATGAGTAAAAAAAAAATACTACGAGATATATTATTAAACGATATGAAATCAATACCGATAAATATTGCAAAGTGTACATGTCAAATGGTGATGTCAAAAACTGTGAAAAATTTGCTGGAAATAAAAAAGTCACATTTAATCAAGATTCTGTTACACCTTAATCCACTATGATTTGCATGATAAACAATGAAAATAACTAAAATGTCGCCGTTTAGATCCACTGCGTTAAATCAAATCTCCCCTTTTTGGGTTCTAACCTTTGGCTTTTTACGAAGTCTAGCGTTCGCGAAGAGGTACATATTTGTAAGAAGCTCTCATCCCCGACATATTTAAAAACGACCAGGCGGCAAATTGAAAAGAGTTAACTCTCGGACCCCCATTAAGAAGTACTTTAGCGACATCGATGTCTACTTAAAACTAAATCATTCCCAACATGAAACCGTTACCAGGACTCGCCGAATTGACATAGGGTACAGTTCCTGAAAGGTCCGTATTTTTGCGCTTATCTTGCAAACACATTTCCAACGGCGTGGGAAAAACGAACAGCCTCTCTCGGTCAATCTATACTAATTTAGAAGATCCGAGTTAGGTTTCATCCCATCGCTAGTTAAGGGAAACGCTAACACGCGGTGTATTCGCACTTGTGTCATAATCGCGGGCGTCTATACGTACATACAAGAACATGGTTCCGCATTGTTATGCGTACTGCAAGCATTGAATTGTGTAGGTACAGCCGCGTGGGTCGATATCGCATTGTATCAGGCGTCCAATAATACGTGTTGGTACTTATTGCGACCTTGGAGGGGGCCAATGGCCTTAACACCTTATTTATGGGGCGTTCGCATTTTGGGAGTCAGAGCACTCTCGCATCCTGATTACGGCCCCCACTAGCTTCCTCCTTGATTGCTCACGGTTTTTTCTTTTCCCTTTACGATTTTATTCAACCATATACGCGCACTCGGGGGGAGAATTTATTATCTTGGGCCAGGTTTACCGAGGGCCTAACATTGTGCCCACCATCGAAGCCGATCGCCTCGCAGACCCGGGGGGACCGATATTACTTTTCGTCCAGTTTTTCTTACATTCCGCAAGCGCCGATCCTCGGACTCGGAAAGGAATTTTAATGCCCGACAATTATTCCATTTTCGTAGTCATCTTTCTGCCCCCATTGTTGGAGTTAAGTATAGATCAAACATTACAAATCTTCCGTCGGTCTAATAGCTATGGCTAAATTGATAACGCGGTGATAGGCGGTATCCGGCAAATGAAATTGATGAGACCATTAGCAATATCTTAGGACTCTGCATTAAAATCGTGATTCTCTCCCGACACCATTTCTCACCATTGCCGAAGGAAGTAAGATTTCGTGTAAGATCTAACGGCTGGTATGCAAATTCCCATCCTATGTTAATTTCAATATCGCTATGCCCCATTAATCCGTCAATGGAATGATCGGGCCGAAAAATGGAAACTTCGAATCTATTGACAGATGTGTCAATAAACCTTGACGGATAGTGGACGATCGAAATCTATCAACTCAGGGCACAAAAGGCAATCAGTAGACACGAATTCAGGAGACATTAATGGAAGCATGGCGACCACCGTATTAAACACTCAGATTCGTTTCCAAGTATAGATAACTAATTGGATAAGTCATTTTCCGTTTAATATAGGTTAACAATGATTTCATTACTTCTGCGTTTTAAAATATTTCTACCGAGCCCCCGGCCTGTTTAACGTAATTAAAATGATAAGAATAATTTAATAATTTCTGGTGGACCGACGGGAAGTCCAATGGTATTATTTGAATACGCAACGAGTACATTTAGTAAAATCTTTGTCATTGTGTTAAAATGAGAAATTCGTTATTATTACCTACTAAGATACATAAATATGGAATTCTAACGGATCATATGCAAATAGTATCTCAGGTATAATGGCGAAGATTTCGGTGCTCCAATATGCTAATTTAGACACTGGCCTATCGTGATCCACCGTTAATCCGTCCGTAGATCCCTCGAGATAAAATATGAAGAAAAGAAAAAAGAAAGAAGGCTGACATGTTGTCTGGCACTTCCCAGCGAGATGTCAGTGGTCGATGACATGAACTGAAAACGATGAACCAATGACGTCACGCAGATCGCTCGATATGAAAAAGCCAATAACCGAAAATCGTCCTAATCGACATTCGTAATGAAACAACGCTCGATATGAAAAAGCCAATCGTCCTAATCGACATTCGTTACGAAACAACGAAGCGTTAGTCTCCTCAATTTGTCAATTTGTTAAACTCGCGAACAATGGATTGGTCAATCCTGTAGCTTACATAGCACGATTAAAATATTCTAAGTGGATATCCAACATTTCAGGTATTCACGGGAATAACTTTAAATCGACGTCGAAGATATTTTTCGCCCTTCGGAGTAATTTCCTCGCAGAAACGCCACCCTACGGCATTGAAGACACTTTCCTGGCCAACCGGTTTCAGAAACTCCATTCCGAGGAATCGCTAAACGAGGCGAGGGCAAGGGATTTCAATGAGTGGCCAAATATATCCGGGCATTCGGAAGAGGTCCGACCTGCGCCCATCGAAACCACAGAAGCCGCAGTCATTTTTAATCCTAAGATTCGTTCTTAATCCTAAGATTAAGAATGACTCCGAAGAACGTCTAAGATTAAGAGCTAACTCCTTCGACGCGGTCCCAATTCGCGGAATTCGTCGAATCTTTCGGGCCCGAACAAGGCTGGTTTGGCTGGTTTATCGGTCGTAACATTCGGATGATTTCACGTAAGCAGTAATCGCCCAAAACAACCGAGAAAAATGGACATTAGTAACCCCGTAAAAGACGGACGAAATGCCTGACTGGTCCAGCACAAATCAGATTCCATGAACGGAAAAGAAAGAGGTACAGCTATCGGAGACGAATCGATGGAAGGACCAACCATGGAAGGAGATTGGATTTGGATTAAAAATCTGGATTAAAAACTGGAAAAAAAAAATGTAAAAGTGGAGAGAATACCAGTTTTGTTCGTACACTGACCCGGGGAAACGTAAGTGTCGAGCCCCTTTAGTGAAATCCGTCGGTAAATCTGGGAATTGGAATAGGCAAACTCGACCTTAAACGTGGATTAAACTCGTGAACGGCGCGGAAGATCGGTGGATTTTTTCGAAAGGAGTCTTCCAAAGTGGGAAACCAAAAACTAGTAGGGAACTATTTCGACGATTATCCTGACGCGAGATGCGAGCTTCGTCGAAAGCAATCTGTTTCGATTCGTTGCGAAGGTATTTTTTACATCCTCTTCCTGCGCAGTCGTCGCAGGTGAATCTGCAGGAACGGGGTCCGATCCAGGAGACTCAACCCCCCAGGACATGTCCCTAACCAGTACAGTCCATTCAGGCAGCTCGCATGGCAAGGAGTCGTTGACTCCATCCAGCTATGTGATCCTAAATGAGTTCTCATCCTCCCAGAAAGTCCCTGGGACAGTTTTGCCATTTTTTCGCCCTTCGAGAGGGTCTTCTACGGATCCACTCGAAACGGAAAAACGAGGGGACTGATCCTAGTCCCGATTTGCGGGAGTTGATGAACCCCTTAACAGTCATTTTGGATACGCTATCCTAACGGGTCGTCCCTAAACCCCCAAGATGCTCCCCAAGGATCTGATCCTGCGGCTTCCTGGCCACCAACCGCAAGTTCACGGCCACGACCGAGTCTTGGACCTCCTCAAGGCCAGTCGATCGGTTGCGTGCTCTCTATGCTAATGCTCCAACTAGGGACGGGATTCAATCAAACGTTTTTTCTTCAGACTTCAATCCAAACGAACGAGGCACGCGTCTTAACCGCTCGCAGATGTTTCCAAGTTAACGATGATGAACGAATCCTCTACACCGAGGTACAGTAGAACCCCGTATAACGCTGTTAATACATAACGCAGTATATGAAATCGTACGAGACATTTTTTCTCGTATAACGCGGATAATTTATTTTGTTGTCTGACGCATTGTACGAGGAATCGCATAATACAGGAAAACCTCGCAATATCTTTGGCGTGTTATAGGAATTCGCGTTATACGGAAGTCTACTGTATGCAATAGAAGGAGACGTCATAAATTAATATGCTCCTTAAAGTTTCTTATATATATTAGAAACGCCTACACACACCCTATGCATTATGGCTATTGTTGTAAACCTCGGATATAACGTCTTTGTCGTCGATCGCTCGTATCGGTTGAAACTAGTCGTAAATCATTTTGAGGAAATACTGGAAATCCCTGAAGGCCCATCAATAAGTCGAATTCCAAAGAAACAAGGGGTCAACTCGATCGCGCTTGTACAAGGAACTCGCCGTTACCTTCTTTGCATGCACTCGGTAGGTCGACATCAAACTCGGTCGGAGCCTTGAGGCCTTTTAACCCATTCCCCTGGTCGTTCAAATACAAACTCTATACCGATAAGGCTTCGATCCTGTTTCTAAAAGAAACTATCGAATAAAAGATTAAGGAATAACGGTCGAATCGGTCCTCGAAGCTAGGTGAAGAAAATGAATACCAAACGAAAACTGACCCTAGAAGAATCCTTAACGATATCAATACCACGCGTACACTCGCAATGTAATATATACTTGAAGAAAAAAACTAATAACTAAAGCAAGCAATAATTCGCCGATACAATATTATGACAGGATAAACGCGTACATTTAAAAGTACACTCTACGTAACTTCCCCTCGATATTCGGAAGTACCTCCAAACAAACCAACGCACTCGTGAACCCACTCGAAACATGAAAAGCAAGGCAAAGTTAATCATCGTTAGGTTCTTGGTAAAAAAATCCTAACAAGGGGAACACTCATGAGATGATCGTTACTAAACTCTAACTAGCATCCAGGTCGAAGACACCGATCGGCGCTTGGGGATTCCTGCACCAATTCCAATTGATATCGAATGGTACCTCGGTAGATCCTCTTCTTCCGTAGGGGGATACTCAGGTAGGTCGTTACCAGTCGCAGGTGTACGTGGATCGCGAGATACATTGCGAAGTTAAAGAGAGAAGAACGTCCTGCTGGGCGAACCTGCTGGGGGCAGCCAAGGTGCCGAGGGGAGGGCGAGCCCGTTATAAGCTCCGGCCTCGGGTATTCACCGGCTTAGCAGCCAAGTGACGGCCTTCGAAGACGATCCAGACCTTGAAGACCGAACTTGGAACCTCTTCTTCCATCCCCTGGTTGAACCAGGAGTGCTGTACCGGGAGAAGAAGAGGAAGACTCCGAGTCCCGTCGTCCTGGGGTCATGCTCTCGAGGGGAGGCCTCGACCGATCGACGGTTTTGACGATCTTCGCTGGTTTCCTGGTGGCTCTTGATCTCCCTCGGACCATCGACGCCCTTAAAGATGCCTCCTCGAAAAACGCCGTCGTCAAAGGTGAGTTTGTGTCTACCTGGCCGATTTTCTCGTACCAATTTGGACAGCACGAGGTAGGCGCCGATCATCGTCGACGGACGTGACACCTCGGGGTCAAAGAACTCCCGAGAACCTCGGTCCTCTTATTATGTTAAGTGCGTCACGCGTGTACACGCGCTCGCCGATACACGCGGCCACATGCCGGCTGGTAAACAAGACAACGTGATGCGCCCAGGCCTGCGACATCCATCGGTTATCGATTTCCTTCTTTCTTCTCTTTATTAGACTTGCATTTTTCTGTCATAAATAACGGAATGTACCATTGTTAATAATAACATGCCGGCTCTCTACTCACCGGCTGGTAAACAAGACAACGTGATGCACCCAGGCCTGCGACATCCATCGGTTATCGATTTCCTTCTTTCTTCTTTTTATTGGACTTGCATCTTTCTGTTGGGAATAGCAGAACGTACAATTGTTAATGATATCTAACGATATTATTAGGTTTATAAAAATCGGGCATATGTTTTAGCTGCTGCTCCATCTCCTGTCACGGTGAAGGAGGGACGAGATGGGAGGAGCCTTCTTTGGGGAGAAAATTCCAACAAGGAAACCTGTCTTACCTCGAAGGGCGAAATAGGCCGATGTACAACCTTCAAGGAATGCTATCCTTATTTCAAGATCCCTGACCTAGGTGCACTCGATGGATGGGTCCTTGGGGTCTATGATACCTGCAGTTTCATCCGGGATGACGGTCGAATGGGTTTTGGGGTTTGTTGTGCCAATTCAACTCCACTTACTACACCCATTCCGGATTCGACCATTGATGAAGGCCCTATTGTAGAAGAAGTGCAGGTAAAAGTGTATTAGTTTTACATTATATATATATTATTCATACGATCTAGTCAAATGCTTCCCATTTAAATATATTTTAGGGTCAGTAAAGAGAATGCTGAAATTCCAATGGCGTTTCCTTGCAACTTCGATTAATGAACTAGAAATATTACTTAATTAAAAAGACTATTATTAGGATGCATGCAAGGCTTAACGGCAACGTAGGCAATTCGAACGTAAAATTTTTCGTTTACAAGTGAACCTGGTGCCTATAAGCTGCTCCGTACCGTGAAAGTGTCGTGAATAAATTACATTTCCGCGAGATTACATTTAAAGAAAAAGGATATCGACATCTTACAATGTCCAGAATGACAGCTATCATTATTTACTATAAAAGAAATACTTTACTCGGATCTTCGGCCGCATTTTTGGATATTCTTAGAAATCGGTACGCTCGAATGTAGTAATGCATTCTTTGTCCCTATATATTCAGGAATGAGTAGTAATAGTAATAAAAGTCCCGGCAAAAAAAAAATAATATCTCGTAGAAAGTACAAGTCTTCATTCTTCACGCCTATTAATTCGATTACACAATTCTTTTACGATGCTATTGCGACTGCAATTACTATCTGTCCGGACAAACGTCCGATCCGATAAAAAGATCCTATATCATGTGAAAGTTAAGTCGGATAGAAAATCTAACTGTTCCTTTACTTAGAGCAATCATCTAACAGTATGTAGAAGTACTCCTCGTCAACTCATGAACATTTTTGCATTTATACAAATAAAGCATACTTTTGAGATTTCCTCTGTAACCCGATTCTCAATATAATCATTATAATGGACATTGGATAATGGAACCTTCCTTGAAACATTTGACAAGGTCCTTTGTTGATTTAAAAAAAAATGGTTCACCTAAAAAGGATGTTTATACCTTCAGGAAGAAGACGAGAAAAAGGAAGGAGCGAAACAGAGGCCGAGTAAACCTGCTTCTTGGCCGCCTCCATTACCAACACATCCGCCTAGTCACACAATTCCGCCGCTACCAACGCACGAACCATTTCCAGGTTTCCCGGCAGATACCACGACGAAATTACCTTCTTCTACAAAGAGACCTGCCACTACATGGCCGACAAAGAAGCCCTGGTGGCCAGGTCTCGTTTCGACGACGACTCAAAAGCCGCAGACGTCACACCCCGGGGTGGGCACTACGCAATGCGGTGCGAAAAATGGTAATCAAGATCAGGAAAGGATCGTCGGTGGACAGAGTGCCGATCCTGGAGAATGGCCGTGGATCGCTGCTCTGTTCAATGCTGGTCGCCAATTCTGTGGCGGGTCTCTCATCGACGATCGGCACATCCTCTCAGCCGCTCATTGCGTGGCTCAGTAAGTTCGATCTGAAGAAAAATGGGAAAAAGTTCATTTACGATATTTTTCCTAAGGTTTATTTGTTAAGTCACTCTTACCAAATCTCAAGATAATCATGTAAATGGACTGCGTAATCTCTTTCTGGCAGTCCAACGGTAAAGCAACTGGCTGCTGAGAAATAAGTTAACGCAACATTTTTTATCAATTATTTAGAATAGTAAAAGCCTCAGGAAGAAGAAGTAGATTATTGATTAAATATATCTTAGGCCTGGTCCAATGGAAAGTATCGTACATTTGGATTGTTACAGCATGAATTCATGGGACGTTGCGAGGTTGACGGTCCGTTTGGGAGACTACAACATCAAGATCAGCAACGAAGTCCGACACATCGAAAGACGCGTAAAACGCGTTGTTCGACATAGAGGGTTCGATTCTCGAACCCTGTACAACGATGTGGCGATACTCACCCTGGACCAGCCAGTTCCGTTCACGGAACAGATACGACCCATTTGTCTACCAACTGGGTCGCAATTGTACCAGGGGAAAACAGCGACAGTAATTGGCTGGGGATCTTTGAGAGAAAGTAAGCAACGTCAGTCTACGTGGAAATGAATCTTTTAATATCTTATCGACACGTAAGACTGTTTCATTACCGTACCTTCTTTCCGGTATCCATGAAACTATAAATATCCTTAGTAGAAATTGCACCACCGTTCGTGTCACATTTTCAATTCGCCACTTCTTATTCCGAGATCGCAACGAAAATATATTAGAAGCCATAATATTACTAAGTTACTTGTTAGTACAAGAGACCTGAATTATTCCATAACATGCTAGGCGATTAACAAATATCGTGTCAAAGACGTATCTGCAATTCCCTGTCTTAAAAGCGACTACAGGAAATTGAGCGAAGTAAATATAAATTGAATGGACCGTGAGAAACATCTGCACGACAGATTGGTAACCACCCGCTGTTAAAACGGAATTGCGGGTTTCGCAGATGATAAAAGCTAGAATCACAATTTTTCTTTAACTCGTCTTGCTAACGGATGTATTAATCATTAAGTTAAATGAGCCCTTCATTCGCTATTTAAAGGTGGACCACAACCAGCGATTCTCCAGGAAGTTTCCATTCCCGTGTGGTCCAACAATGAATGTAAAGCCAAATATGGAGCAGCGGCACCCGGTGGTATCGTGGACAGTTTCCTCTGCGCGGGTCGTGCTGCCAAAGACTCGTGCTCGGTAAGTGCAATTTCTTGTTTACTATTTCCATTGACTTCACATCGCCTAAATCATTGTCTACGGATCATTGTTAACCTTTCTTCAGGGCGATAGCGGTGGACCGTTGATGATAAACGACGGCAGATGGACGCAAGTAGGAATCGTCAGTTGGGGCATTGGATGCGGCAAAGGCCAATATCCAGGAGTTTACACGAGAGTGACACATTTCCTTCCGTGGATTCTGAAAAATCTGAAATAGCGAGGCTACATTTGGAATACAGAAACGTCGCAATCGATCGCGAAAGAATTATTTCGCTCTCCTGACATAACTCGCTTAAGGTTTCGCATCGAAAAACGCGTCGCCTTACCGTTGCAAGCGAGAGGGACGTATGGAGATACATACATCGACCTCATCCGATTGCTGAAGGCGACTAAGTATTCGTCCAGTACTCAACCGATTCTAGATTTTTCTAAGATGAAAAATCGCCTAGAGTCCACGAGACGATATCCGAATGCCATAGCTGTATTACATCCGTTCCCGAGTACGGAACTGCAGTACCGGCTAATTGGCCCCCATATACGAAATTTCTCTAAACTCTTTGGCGACAAACGTAAACATGCATGTAATTACGAAGCGCAAGACACCATTCTACGATACTATATTACATACGCACGTACATATATAAATATAAAATTACACAGCGTAACACAGTTGGCCTTGACGTTGCATGTCGCTCCATGTACGGTAATAAATCGTCGACTGCATCGGTCGAAAAGGAAAACACCAACGTCAGGTATCACAGTTACTGACATTAAGATGCTGAAGTATGTTCCGAGCTGAAAAAAAAATTTGTATTAGAAGTCATTCCGGTTATTAACTGCATTAGCGGTATACAACGAGAGTACTAACAATACTATAAGAATTTATGACAAGTATTGTTATTGTAGCACTAACAATCGAAGTAAATATATACATTTGTTAGACGAAGGCATGCACCCATTAATTTGTGCTCGTACCTTGAAAGTAATATGTATCGTAGTTGTCGTCAGGCTGTGGAACAAAAGGTGGTGTGGCTTTTTGAGGCTCCTCCCAAGGAAAGTTTTTAAAGAGAGACATCGTTCTCACATCTTTTGCTGAGGGACGTATAGATTGATCTAACGTAAGAAGAACATCGATAGCCTCGACAGCTGATTTTGAAAGGGCTTCTTCGCCCTCGGGCCAAGGAACATCTCTGGCTAAGATATTCGCAAACACCGCCTGCGGCGTATCGTCATTGAATGGCGGCACCCCGGTACAAAATTCAAAAAGGCAAACCCCAAGAGCCCACCAATCGACAGCAGGGCCATGACCTTGACGTAGGAGTAATTCTGGTGCAAGGTAGTCCGGTGTTCCTAGAATTTTTTCTTCCGAATGTTGGATACCTCCTTGAGTACCTCGTCTTACTGATTTTGGAGTTCTGAATGGAGTGTAGCTTCCAATGGATGCTGCTGGGGTTTTAATCGGTGATATTCCTGGAGGTGATCGATGTTCGTGTATACTATCCAACTGTAGATCTGGGGCAGAATACGATATACATGGTGGAGATAAATTAAATCTCGTTGATTTTATGGAAATAGGTTTGTCATCTTCTGATCTCCGTCTTCTTCTCTCCAGAGACGTAGAAAGATTATCGTCTTCTTTTTTTTGTTTCAAGGATGATACCGGTGTGCTGAATGCGACTCGACCGCCGGACCCATTATCCTGAGTAGTGCCATTAGTTTCAACAGCTTTGTCTTTCCTGGTTCGAGTTCCCATTGACATAGGCACTGGACTCCTGCAAGAAAACATCGTCCCACGATTTTTTCTTTTTGGAGTTAAATCACCATCTAATTCCATGAGATAGATCTCTCTCGTTAAACCTGTTGACCCTGAAGCAGCAGTTCTTTTCCTTTTTGTCCCTCTTGAAAACGAATTTGTTAAATTACTAGGTGGACTCATACATGCAGCAACAGGATGTTGCGAATTTTCCGCTTCCAATGTCGATTCATCTTCCTCTCCTGTTTTATTTGTACTTCGAGACACTTCTGGTGACACCTCGCACGTGTGAAAACTACAGTTGGTACTGTTGGCAGAAATGTTGTCCATTTGTTGAATTTTTTTTCTTGATTCCTTGTCTGCATTCTTACAGAAACTTAAATCGTCAGCTGACTGAAAAGGAGTAATTCCAGATACCCTTGAATAATCACCTGACGTTCCTACTGATGAGACAGTTGAGTTAGGTGATGGAACTGTTTTAGAACTCTGTTGCAAAACAGGTAACAAATTAACGGCAGGATTACTTCTACTGCTGCTATCCAGTTGATTTGATTGACTCGAGTCATTTGACTTCTGACCAGATCCAAAAGATAGATGCGACGTCAAGGAGAGAAGTTGTCCAGGAGTTCTAGTACATAAACTCGGTGTACAGTTTACAAGATCTGAGATTTCAAGATCTCTGTGCAGTCTTGAAATCTTACTTAACCCAAAATCGGTGAGCTTAACATGCCCTTCTCGTGACAGTAACATGTTGTCTGGTTTTAAATCTCTGTGTACAATTCCATGAGAATGTAAATACTCCAAAGCTAACGTTACTTCAGCTGTGTAAAACGCAGCCATACTCTCTTCCATATATCCATAGAATCCCAGCAAACTCTTGAGATCTCCACCGACCATATACTCCATCACCAAATAAATGCTGCTCACAGATTGAAGCGAATAAAATAGCTGAACACAATATGGGCTATGAGTTAAAGCCAATGCATTTCGTTCTATGACAACTTGGGAAGCCATATTCTTATGTATCATATCGTTTTTTTTCATAACTTTAATGGCATATATTTGATCAGGATTTGATTTCTTGTATCCTAGGAAAACTTTACCAAATGCTCCTCTACTTATTGGTTTTACAATCTTGAAATCCTGAATCTCTGGAACCTAGAAAAGATCATTTTTGTTAATCGACACATTAACAACTTCTATTACCATCTTAATAAATACAAAATTAGAGCTATAGATAACATAAGTACTTTATTAAATTCTTGAACAGGCGATGCAATCCCTTTTTTGTTATCGTTTTAAAAAAAGTATACTACTAAAATATATTACTACATCTGAATATCACACTGAAACGATGCATACCTTTGCAGTTCGGTTGACTAACTTTGAAATAGTATTGAATATCGAATTGTCGATACGCTTATTTTCAGAAGATTGCTGAGGAGTGCTTCCACCATAAGGTTCCTCGGACTCGAAATCCGTGTCATTGATACCACTTGCACAAGATATTGCCTCTTCTGTCCCATTCATTTGCAAAGTCGTCTCCGAACACGAAGCCGGCATTTCAACAGTTACGCTTTCCATTTAAAAAAGTAACCTAAAGCGCACTTAACGTTGCGAAACAGGGAACAGCTCTTACGTTTCTTGAAAATGTCAGCGTTACGTGAAGTGTTCATCTTTCGATTTCAACGATATAACTTGATGACATTGTGCCCTCTTCGTATGAATAGTCTTGATTAAATTTTAACGGTCATTGGAATCAAACAAATTCACACGCGACGCGGACATCTTTCAAATCTGTCAGTGCCTGTTTTATCATGGCTACCAACCGATGACTTTATAGCGGGTCCACATGACGCCAACTTTAATCTGCTCAGCGGCGCTGTTTCTCTTATTCGCACTTCGTCGCTTGTCGCTGTAGCGCTAATGAAATATGGCCTTAACCGGAGTTTAACTGGTTTACAGCAGGTATAACATGGTGAAAACCAGTTAATCTCGGGTTAGCCCAAGTTTAACACGGTGTAAACTTGCTGTAAACCAGTTAAGTTCCGATTAACTCAAGTTGTGAAATCGGGACTTAAGCTTTAGCAAGCAGTCCAGTAAAAAAAAAAGCACCATGTGCAGCGGATTTTATTTCGGATTTACTGCCATCTATCGCTTAAACGAAGTACTCGATGTATAAATCTGCAACGCCATCTCTTAGTGATAGAAAGAATCCTATGCATAATTTAAAAAATGGAACAACCATCAGAATATTACGAAAAATTAAATTAAATTACGATGATATTCTTTATTCTAACCAATGAAATATACTAAAACAATGTTTCAAATCCTATTTCTTGCAGTTTTAACCTTGTTCTTCGTGTTGTGCAATATGAATAACAGTTATAATGTAAGAGAAAATTAACGTAATCCGGGTAAGTAAGACAAATCCCTTTTTGCGATACTTTAAAAATTCAGCGGCTGATGTTACGACAATAAAGTGGAATTAATGACTTTTCATCTATCACGCCTACTTTAAATATAATCGACATTGAATAAACGAAAAAACAGAACTTCTCGTTGACGTGGCATAAATCGTAGAAACAAAAAATGTACATGAATCAGATACTCTGCGCGTACTTATATGTTATATAATTAAACTTTAAGGTACGCCGTCCCTGTAGTTTGCAAATAGTTGCTTGATTCCTCAATTCCGCCCAAGAAATCGACCTTCGAGTAGCCAAACGGTTAATTGAGCAAAAACTTCAGGTAACAATAGGGGCTTTCTTTTCCATCGTATTGCGAAAATGATGAAAAATAATATGCTTCCGTTCCACCTACAGGTTTCAAAAGTGAAACTGACGCGTTGTTAGGTTTGTAAACTCCCTTTGGTCGGACCTTTTAACGATTCCGGAAAGTTCTATTTTCTTCCCGGCTAAACTTCCCTATCTCAACAGCTATGCAAATGACTTATCCGCCATAGACGCGGATCAAACGTAAATCGCTCCGAAAAATGTGAACGTCGCCGCGCGGCCGCGCCGCGTGCACGAGTAAATTCAAATGAAACCCCGCAGATCTGAAAGTCAAACGGGCGCGATCGGCCGGTCCAGGATACGCGTCATGAAATATTAAAATCCTCGGCGAGATCTCGCGAAGGACCGGCCACGCGCGTCTCGGTCGTCTCACCCGCCAGTCCGCATAATGTGGATCGTCTAGCAAAAAGGCCCGCCCAGCAACGTACATTTCGTAAAAAGATTTGAAGAAATGTAGAGGCGGAGCCACGCATTCGGCAATCGGCGAATGCCGAGCGAAAATTTCCCTAATGCCGAATAATGTGGACGAATAGCTCGAAGTAAATATTCGGCGTCCGTCCTCTCGCACTTCGTCTTTCGTTTCGAATTATTGACCTGCGTTTTTCTATCAGTACTCGGCGATTGGATATTCGACCCTCGCCAAATTCCCACTGTGTGGCGTCATCATTAAAGATTACATACGTTATTTCACTGAATTTCAATAACGTACCGAATAATAAAAGTTTCAAGACTTGAAATATTAGTTACATTTTCTTACAGGGAACGCTGACATCCGACTCCTATCCTTACAAATCTTTCGACAAATAGACGTATTTTACACGTTATTATGAACGGGCGAGAGTCCTAAGGCAAGATGTTAATTGAAAAGTTACTCAAAACATTTTTGTCACCTTAGCAGCAGTATATGTAAACGAGACTTTCGAAATCGTGAGGACTTTTCATAAATTTGAGGTAATTGATACGCTTCGCTCTCGCCAATACATGAATCTCGTGATAATAAATTATTATGCTTATCATACTTCACTGTATAGTTAATGTTATCATTCCAAATTGCACTACTGTAATATTTTTAGCGCAGGATCATGGATGCAACCATTGACAAGATCAGATTCACCATTTGTGTGACTCATTTAACAAGAATAATTTACCGACATTGGTACAGTAGTTGTAATAGAATTTCTTTTCTTATACCTAAGCTCTTATCGAGCAACGGTGGTAATGCCGTTCGGTACCGCTGACAAGATCAACCGTGTGTTGATAAACCAATCGGACATGGTTTCGAATTTGAAACTTCTCCCCAAGATTTGTTTCTCGCCCTGAGGGCCCGCAAGGTCGATTGTCGAGGTGTCGACCAGTATCTTCCGTGACGGGTTTGTGGCCAGCTCGTCCCATGAAGAAGGGGGAAAGGTGAGCCAACCCGAGCAGATCCCATCGTCCTTTCTCAGATCGCGTCGACCCGCTGGATCGCGCTAGTTACTCGGGTTACTCGCCGAAACTCCTAAAACAAATCGTACCGGTCCCGAAACAAGAATCAAGAGTCCCGAAGCGGGCCCTACCTTTTACCACCAGGTATACGACCTCTCGAGGACTTCCATTTGAAGGCCAAGGCAACCCCTGCGAGAGAACGTCGTCATGTCTGGCGAGTCACGTGAAGCAGCTGACCAGAGTGGACCAGGTGACTTGAACACCGGGTCCAGGAGGCACTGGATCTCCATCCTCGTCGGGTTGATCAGCACCCTTGGTCTCATCTATTTATGGGATACCGGAATTCCCTTCTCGGCCGTTGCTCTCGTTGGATTATGTCTAAGTAAGTGTATACGCTAGTGTGTCCATTTTGCCATTGCACGAATTGTCGACTGGATTTTTATTTTAGCCTGGGTACAACGTCGATATAAAATACGTATGAGATGATGATATACAAGATATCGGTATCCTGGAATAAAGGGATTTTCGTGATAAATGATAGTACACCGTAGATCCATAATATAGGGATTTACAAGAACTAATGATACGATGTACCGTAATAACGACCTTCCATCGATAAGAAAATAATACTGGGTGTTCCATAACGTTCCGACGATTCAAATAGATTGGGCAAAAAGTCCCGCGACTTCTAGGGTGATATATATCGTACTAGTGCAAAATCAGCGGAAAACGCGATGACGGGGACACCGGTTACCGGAACAGCGATCGTGTTGCCATTCGACGAGGTCGGCCTGATCAACTGTATGTGAGAGCAAAAAGCGAGGTGTATCGGATACAACGGATCCGCGTGGTAGATGTTTCAGGGTACATTGTATGTAATTCTGACTAGAGTATGTACAGGGGGAAATAGAGGAGCGGAAAAAGGAACGCGGAGAAGTTTGCTCTGTATTCCGAGATGAGACACTCCCGGAAGTATTCGACCCATGTATGCACAAGGTGCGGAATAAAAGTGCAGTGGTGAATAACTTCGGGGCAAGTTTTATCGACGATATAGATACGCGAATAATATTCAGGGAAGTTCGAGAAATATTTTATTGCTAATCTGGTGGCACAATGGAAGTTTCGACATAACGCTGGGTTTGGTTTCCTATGTTCAGAAGGATCGATTAAATGTGACAATATTGACGAAGAAGATATTAAAATGCTTGTTGAAAAAGAGTGTTTGTGATCTTGGGCAGGGCGTAGCTTTAACGTAAGTTAAATTTGGTTTTACAAGGTGTTCACTTTTCAGGTTTCCTGTTCACGTACCAATTGATGAAGGAACGAGATCAATTAACATCTAAGCAGGCGGTTGTAATAACTGGATGCGATTCTGGCTTAGGATACAGCCTTGCTCTGTTCATAAAATCTCTCGGGGGCACGGTGATTGCAAGTGTTCTTCAACATGACGGACCAGGTGCAGAAGAACTGAGGAAAAAGGACATCCATGTTTTACCACTAGACATTACTAACAAGGAGAGCGTTCAACGTTTCGGCGTGCAAGTCCGCGCTCTTATCGAGCAGAACGATTTAAGTGAGTCGTGATTAAAAAAAAAAACAAAAAAAGTTAAACACTTTCTTTCAATTCTCGTAAATTATTTTTATCGATACCTAACAAGTCTTCTGTTCGTTTGTTCAGGTTTAAGAGCGCTGGTTAATAATGCTGGAATTATGGTCTTTGGAGAGTTCGAGTGGCTGACGGAAGAGCAAATCAGACACCAGGTGGAAGTGAATTGTTTAGGCACCATGAGAATCACCAAAGAACTCATTCCTCTGATTAGAGCACATAGTGGCAGACTTATTATCATGGGCAGCCATTGTAGCAGTCAACCCTTGCCTGGAGTCTCAATCTATGGAGCAACGAAATCAGCCATTGCCAGCTGGTTGATTTCTCTCCGAGTAGAACTGAAGAAATACGGGGTCGACACTGTTAACTTCGTTCCTGGTGAGTACGCATGCATAAAAACCTAGGGGAGTTTTCCTTCATGATTGTAAGTACCGGTGTTAATTTATCTCTAGGCTCCTTTATACAAGAGAGTAACATTATGGCCCAACAACCGAAGCACTTCGATACCATGAAGGCAGCAATGACGAAGGAGGCCTGGTCCTTCTATGGAAACTACTTCGAGAGGTACTCGCGATATCTGATGTCCTTATCACGAGAGGTGGGCCCACGAAAACTCGAGGATGCCCACTTCTACAAGGTTTTCCAGGCAGCTCTTCTCGACAGATACCCATCGGCTACCTACGTGTACGTGCATTTTGCTCCGTATTATTCCTCGGTAATTACTGGCCCTTAAATTCAAAGGTCACTTATTGCAGATGCGAACCCTGGACTTACACGATCTACTACACTCTCTTCAAGATCACACCGACACGAATTCGGGATCTCTTGGTAGAGCGGTTCGTTCAGCTCCCAAGTTGGTCCGAAAAGAAGTAAAACCATCTCTTCGACTTTCTGCTCTTCGAAATACGAAGAACTCAAGATTCAGGGATCGAATTCGATATTGACCAAAGTTTGCGATATATCACGTGCGTATACGCAGGACTCGGTAATGACACCGAAGAACCCATCCGATTCGGTCCTTCCTGAAACTTCGAGTCTCGCAGAAGTATTTACGAAGAACGGTGTTACCAGATAACATTTTTTTTAATTATTTCCGAAAATGGAATTCCTTCCTCGAGATCTCTCGCGGGAGACTTTGACGTGATCAGACCTATATATTAATCCTTTTACCATAGTAACCTTGAAAACGAAATAAGCGTTTTAAAGTAGGGTAGGGCATGACTTAAATGGACGGAATGAGTACATTGATTTTAGTACGATTAAGATGACAATTTAAGATCTGTTTTAATGAGAGTCAAGGGAGATATTACGAAATCGAAATTATAAATGTACACTGACATTTTCTATTATTACGCAGGAGTTGGAGAATTTTTTTAGATAATAAGTTTTGAACTGAATAATATTAATAGGGCTCTTAATGGTAATGACAATAATATTAAATGACTTTAGGTTAAGATTGCTTCGCTAATGTAGGAACTTTAAGACTCGTCATTCTTGAAACGTATGCACCTACATTGTGAGAAGGAAATAATTTTCCTCGTGTTTTCCACCAAGACCGGTATAATTTCGAAACTACCCTTCGAGCTACTGTTCGGAGAAACGGAAAAGAAACATCCCTCCGGCTATGGACCTCGTCGTTTGTTCCGTAGATCGAAACTTTCTTCGAGATCGTCAACATGGGGTACGAGATTGCCTCGTGCTGTACGGCTTCTAAGAGCGTGGAACTTAACTCTAAAGATCAGATACCGAACTAAACCGATTATCAGGATCTCTTTTCAGGGATCGTTGCACCTCGTTAACTCTTACATATCCGCGTTCACTTCCTTCTATTAACTTATCCTATATCCTCTATAATCTAAATAGTTTAAGTGATTTTAATGGCATTACAATATTACTCTTCATTTATGTCGCTTTCATTTCACATTGGTGCTACTGTATCGCCGGTATTGAAAATAATACCGAATTAATACAGGCGGTCTTGTCTTAAAAAATACTATGTGCATTTAGTAACCGAAAATAAATGATAAGTTGATTCGTCTTGGGAACTTCTGAAGGAAACCACTGACCGAGAATGTTGTAACGAGGGGAACAATGCAGGAGACCTGGATCCGAAGTGCTCGTTTTCCTGGCCCTTTGTGATCGAAGAGAACTCTCTGAGGAGCAAAGAATTCTTAAGATCATACAAAGATTTGTAACAATTCGCAGCTGAACCAGAGTCCTGGGCGGGATTGTAAAAGTCATATTTCCCAATTCTATTATATTTCGTTTACTCTTATTTTGTTTGTGGTTGTATTAGGAGTCCTGTGCCAGCCCTTGTGAATTTCCAGGAAGCCTCTAAGAATTCTTCAGAACTTCGGGGAATTGCGGAAATATCCCGAGGGTGTCTCTGGAATCCTAATTAAAAGGACTCTCGCCGTCCCGAAGAACGCAAGGATCGATTGAAATTCAGGATTGGTCTGAATTTCGAAGGCTGGACCTTCCAACGTCGGCGCAGGCGTCCTTAGAGAATTTATTTTATTAACTTGTAGCAATTTATGCCGCATTCATTCCGGAATCTATATTCATATCGAATCTGCAAGACAACTTGAAATTACTCGAAGGTATAATATAATCTCATTTGCAATGCGCTGAATCTAATGCCTACATTTCACGGCTCGGCGAAATTAATATCGGAGATTTAAAGCACCCACAAAAAGAGTGCAGATGTTTAAATACTTATGAAATATTGTCTAATTAAAACCAATGATCCTGGATACAGCAACGAACTACTTCGCAACTCCGTGCTGTCTGGTACGTAATACCACTTTTTACGATGCTCCAAAGTAGCAGTAAAGTTTTTACAGCGAAACGTCGGTTTAGAAAAAGAAGCAACGATTTCCAGGTCGACCTAAAAAGAACGCCAAGAATTCCCCTCTGTCTTGAAAGAAAAGAAAAAGAAAAATCTGAAACGCTGAGGTTCCTCAAGTATCTTAGTAAGTAACTATTTAATGCGCAAATTATCGACGAAATTCTTTCTCTTCTTCGATCTTAGTACACGGAAATGTTTCATACCTACATGCTTGTAAGTCCAAGTTAAGGGAACTATTTTTGAATCCCCGATTATTAAACGTTATATAATTATTCAGCCAAAAATGTAAGATTTTACTTGAATCGCGATTCGTGCGTCGACGTCGAGAACGATGGGAAACTGAAATATCGATAAGCTCGCTAAAAGTTTCAGCTCAGTTTCGGATCCCCTTAAGGTATTTCGATTTCCGATCGGCGTCGAAGTGACGACAAGAGACGACCATAAAGCGCGATTCGGCCATGTCGAGCTTAGCCTGCGCGATTGGTCCGGTAAATGCCTACTTCGTCTTACGAGCTCTTTTGCGATGACAGACATACAGTAAGTAATAATGCGTGCGAGTGGATCCTCTTTTACGGGGAAAGGGGTGGAAATGCGAGAGGTAAATCCTGGCTGGTTCGGGCGTGTGCCTGACCCATATCCCCATCGATCGACCCGGCAGTTCGGTTTACGACTTCTAGTGTCGCAGGGTACGAGTAGACGCTCTACGTGAACAAGAACTCCTTACACGGTTATTCGAAATTCTTACCCTTAAACCTCCTCTACTTGAAGAGGAAGAACAATTCCCCGATGCAGAACAAGCAATGAGAAAAGTTAGCGTTCACCAGATCCTCATAACAGGGACGTAAAGTAAAATCTCGTTTGTTCCTAATAGCCCGGCCAAATGATACACTTGGCAACTCAATATGTTACTACCTATTTATAAAACAGAATAAGTGGTACTTCACTGTTTATTCCAGAATTTCCAAAAGCAGATACTTATGATGTAAAAACGTCTCCTTCGTACTTCCTTCATTTTTTTAAGCTCACCGCTTATGGCAGGCTTGCCGCGTGACGGCTGTGTTTTTTCGCTTTCTTCCAGAATTTTCTCTGACGAACCATGAGAGTTCCCCATCTTGAAATTTTTACAATATATTTATTAACATTCATACAGTCACTCGGAATTTTTTTTCAAGCAAAAATATAGACGGGAATCTACTTTACAGCGTTCGAAAGACACACATGTGGAAAATAAGAAGATTGACGGCTGTTCCGTTTATCCGGTTAGTTATAGTTAATCGGTCCTTGTTATTGTAAATAAATTGCTACATATCATTCCCGCTCCGCAATCCATCCCGCTAATCTTCTTACGGTTTTCTACGAACACATTCCACTCCGCCAGGGAGGCGAATAGGATCGACGGCGCCGATAATGAATTTTCAATAGGATCGCTCTGGGGAAAATTGAAACCTATCTCGACGTAGAAGCGGGACGCAATTACATCGGTCCGTGCCCGTGAGATTACCCGACACGATCGGGTATGTTTCTCCTGAAATATTCAGCCTGTTGGGGCTTCTGCAACCTTTAGTTCTAGCTACTACGAACGGTCATGGCTGAATGACGCGCAATGACGTCGATGCCTCCGAAAATGGATGGCTGGGTATATCGCGACGTGCAACTGAACGTCATGAAATTCGTTAAAAAGAAGTGCCTCGTACGCAGAAGGTATTCACAGCCGTTACTATTACATTCGTGACCCATTTCTACTTGACACGATACAGTTGTCAAAACATGATTACAACTCCATGAATGCCTCCCTAGATGCACTTGCCAACAATGACAACGTCCATTGATCCGTAGCACGGTTTGAAAATATCCCACTTTTGCACATGAAGAAGTAACATATAATAAGTTCAACATTAGTAAATAACACTTTTTTTTTTAAACGATTCAGGGGACCTTAAAAGCTCCAAAGAATTATGCAATCCTTCGAAAGAGAAGTTTGGAAATATTCCATCTCCCCATTTTCGTCAGGACAATCGAGTTAATTGAGGGTTGCTCGTCCGTGGATATATAATTCGTGGTATCTTCCAGGGTACCTTAAAATTGACAGAAAAAATTCCGAAATATTCCTGGAGATTCTGAGAGCCCTGTAAAATTGTGAAAAACTTCTGCTCCAGGGTTTTCCTCGGGATAATCGAGCGCCCGTAGAGATTTCGTCTGCCGTTGCGTTTTGACTATTCCAGACTAGTATCTTCGGAGTAATATATTTATAAAATGTCTTACGCAATGATATATCAATTGGAGTAATTTCGTGGAGGTATCGTGGAGAGTCGGGTGTTCGAGAGGCTTTCATCGGCATCGCTTTGGCATTCTTGGCCCGTCGGAGGTCGAACTTAATGGAACTGCCAAGGCCTAGGGAGACTCGCACTCTCTGGGGCGTAGGCAGACGGCGACGACGACTACCTTCGATTTTATAAATCCACGGTGCCGAGGGCGAACGAGTTCCGCGGTTACCGTCTCCCGTGCAATATTCCGCACTGAAATAAATGCCGGGTGAACGAGCAACAAGGAACTCCCTAAACTCGATATGCGAGCGGAATGTAGGATGCGGCGTTTCGCTCCTTCCCCGAAGACACGTCCGCCTTGTCCTTTCCTCCGGGTTTTCCTTCCGAGGCGGCCCCCGCCCCAACCTAACCCCCCCAGAGGTCGCCGTACTGACGGAAACGTCCGGACGGACCTTATCCTACAGAAGGAGAGAACCAGGCCGAGGGAAGGAGCGGAAAAACGACGAAAAGGAACCCTCTCGCCGATTTAGTCGCGGAGGCGGTAAAGTGAATTGGGAAGAAAAAAACAAAACCATTACCGAAGTTACCGAGAGCCGTCTTCCTGTTCCTTACCTCACCGCCATCTTTCTTTTTGTCTCCAGGCGAAGAGAACGTTCGATAGTTCCCCTCGGAAGTATATATACCCCTGAAAATCCGTTATTACGGAAAGTTACCAAAAAAGCGATATCACCACGGGGACGCCATGTCTTTTTACCCTGCCGAACGTCGAGGCGGGTAAATCAAATCGGTCCACTCAACATCTGCGATTGCTCGAGAGGTCTTCAGCAGAGGACGGAATCCTCGCTATTAGGTGTTTCAAATCGAGGAAACTTGTCTCGCCGGTGCGCTGACTCGGCCGAAGGTCACCGAGGCGAGAAGTGACCGAAGAGGTTAATTCAGTCTGAATTAGCGGTGACCTTTTAGCCTTGTCGCACACTGCGGACGGAATAACGGCCCTCGAGAGACGAATGGATGCAACGGTAATTAGAGCGAGATAAAGGTCTCGCAGAACGTTGTTCTCGATTTATCTTTCAGTATTTGTTAGTTGGAAATTTACATCGAACTCTAAGGTATCTCATTATCTACATAAAACGTCTAGCCGTTCAACAAAAATATATTATGGTAAAATTTCATTAAAACCAGTGATTTTCGTGGAGCGTAATGACTGGAAGAAATGTACACTTCATCGTGTACTTATGAAAAGACACGGTTTCGAACAAGTTCATCGGCCTCGATTTATTTGAATTATGCCACATTAGGCGCGATATAATCAGGAAGGATAAAAATCGACTATGAATATCCAAGCCCAAAGTACATAAAATTGAGCATTTTAAATCAAGCATTGCCGTCCTTGTAACGCCCCTCTTGAAATCCAGTCAACGCGAGCTCGCATTCCAGGTCACCCGATATCTTGTTTACATTCGTGTCCACGTCGTGCCATTTCGGGCGTTTTCGGAAAATCCGAAGAGAGTCGCCGTGGAATTTGATCGAACCGCAACTAAAGACCTAGCTTAAAAAATCATCCGCAAGGGGTCTAACGAGAACGTTACGTAAACGGTAAGCCCTTGATAGGTAGGATTCGCCGGCGCTTAGGAGAAGCGGCAGGTGAAGACGCGCCGGGAGAGGCCCCTCGGAGCAAGAGAGAGGGACCGATGCGGCCAGCCGCGAGAGCGAGCGAGAGCGCGCGAGGCAGTCGAGTGAAAGGGACCGGCGAGTCCAGAGCCCGGCTGATGCCCAGCCGCGCTATCGGCATAGACTGCGTAGAGGGGGCAAGAGCGGCGCCCCGCCGAGGCCGCTTGCCGGGCGCGTAAACTCGGCTCTAGTACGTAAACCGACGCGAGGTTTGCGCGTCGTGACGTCACCGAATGCCACGTTAGACGGCGAGGCGAGAGAGCGTCATCTTTTCGTGACACTAAGTAGTAGAGACCGGGCCGCGTTATCGAGAGGTTCGTTGCTCCAGAAGAGTCTCGAACGGAGACGCAAGGTGTGCCGTGCCAGCACGACTCGCAGAGGCCAACGGGGACCCGGCCGACGGCCATACTGTTGACAAGATGGCGATCAAGGGAAACCTAGCGACCGAGGTGAGTCCGACTTCTCTCTCTGTCTCTTTAATTCAAGGAAGGAGGACGGGAAATGGAGGAGGTAAGCGATGGCGAAGCTCGAGGGGACTTTCTTTGGGCCCGACTGGAAAAAATTCCAGGCTGGTCACGTGATTCGTAGGAAACGTCGGGCGCTGCGAAGTTGCGGCAACTTGAGGAACTAACGGGGACTCATTGGGATTCCTTGGAATGTAATGACGCCCTGATGAAACTGTATGGATAGGAATATTTCGTTTCAACAGGAACCACGCCCTGTTAGGCATTGTCGCCTCGGGTAGGCCTAGGGGAATTGTCACGGTCAAGGAAGGGCAAAAAGATACACTAGGCGTGTGTTTCCGATACCGGCCAAGAGCAGACGGTGAAGTTGACGAAGTAAAGGAAATACTAGCCGGATGGTTGGCGTGTTTGAGATTATGGACGGGAGTGGGGGTCACGATGCATATGATTCACTTGGCGATATAAATTCCTCCCAAGGAGCCGATGTTTTTACGAGGTTGACTAGCATTCGAAATGACTCTTACTACGGACAGGTGAAAAGCGCGTACCTCCGATTAATTTGAAACTTCGTATATCTATGTGTTTTAATCCACCTGTAACGAATATGACAGGGAAAATTGGCGCAAGGGATATCTTCGAAGTGGAAACGATTGTTGATATTTCTTTTTTACCGGATACAGATTGAGTAAAATGTTGCCAGTTGATAGCTGCTAACTGACAACTAATTAGATACCTGCAATCTAATCATGGAATAAGAACACTGTCTACTGGGAATTATGCAACTGACCGTGAAGCGTCGGATTTCTCGATCTTTCCGGTGGGTACGCACAATTAACCTAGCATTTGTTGATCGTGTCAGAGAAATGGTGAGGGTGATTAATGAAATTAATGCTTTGGACCATGTCAGGCTAGGAGGATGTTGGGAGAAATATTCGAAAGGAAAAGTTTCCAGTCGCAAAGGCGTCGACCTTGTCAGCCCTAAACTTCCCGTTAGGCAATCGGTACATTTTGTAATTGTGAAAGAAACGAAAACAAAGTTCGTAGCGTCGGTTATATCCACTTCCAGAGGACCCTGGGGACGCCGTCGAGCTTTGAAACGGAGATTGCGGACTTATGGGGTCCGTATTGTTTACGGAAGGGAAACATTCCTGCCATGAATGGACATGGAGGCGGATATTGGTCCATTACGGTTATTGGTCTCTTTCCATCGACATGAGACCGGCAGTGACAATGAAAACGAGAGTACCTCGCAGGGCTTCGTCCTTCGGCTCGGGATAATATCACTTCTGAATGTACAGTTTGCCCGAGAGTTTTTGAGATATGTCGCCGAATTTTTTTTTTATGACTGCACCGTAAAAAGAGAATCTCTCGCGGTACGGTCTTACAAAATTATCCCAATTCCTTTTCTGGCCCTCTCTCGTGCACTCAGTTTAACCCCTTAAGGGAGGTTCGACGTGGGTGGAGGAATACATAATCGCCCTTATTTTATGTACTTCTGTAATATAATTGCAAATATAATTGCATATTGTTTGTATACTATTCCGAATTTTTTTTTTTAAGAGTAAATTGAAATCCCATTCTCCCGGAGACTAGTAACAACGGTAAAAATTTCAGACAATCTTAACGTACTATTTTGAGATGAATCTGGCCTTCGGGGTTGCTTTGGAAGACCATGTAATTTTAACCAATCTGTCACGTTCTAGGAAATAATAGGCAATTAAAATTTCATTAATTTGCGGTATCCTTTCAATCAGAAAAGCTGCAGTGGGAAAAATACCCTCTCGCGTGTTCCTCCCTCGCATCGAGATGGTAGATGTGTGCGTAACTAATTCACGAAATTCCCCAGCGAGAAAATTAATTTCCTTCCTCGACATTTAGCCGGCGGCCCGTTTTCCTTTACTCCTCTCTCACTTTTTTTGTTTAACCTCAGCGACTCCGACGAATGCCGACGTGCATACATTTATGCACTCAGCGATTAAAGAGAGAAAAACGGGCGAGCCCTTTGGGACTGGCGTCTATCGATAAGAGCGACAAACATGACAGCGCGGATATTTGCATCTTACTAGAAATAAAACGCATGGATGGTGACTCATTTGGTACGGAAAATCGGTACGCGGAACCCTAAAGGAATGTTATTAATTTTCCTCGTTCGCAAGGTAAACGGCCAGGCAGGTACCTTCATTACCGGTAGCCCGATCTTTCGCGGAGGAGCACGAGCTTCGCGCGCCATCCGCCAGATGGCGCCGACGCCCCACGACTAGAGCTCCGAATTGGCAGTGGACTTGCACACGAGTCGCTACCGTAAGGTCTCACCTTCGACGCTAATTTGAACGATACGGTTCGCGCTTATTATCGCTAAATTAGCCATTATGTCGTTATTTTAACGAGTCAATGTGTGTCAGGGGGCCGCACTCCGTGTTCCCTGTGTACCGCACAGTTGGCCTCACTGCTTCCATGCCCCTCTTAACCCCTCCACCGGGCGAATTCACAAACCTCAAACCCTTTGATTGCGCCCGTTCTAACCCCTTTCTAAGAATTATACACGGTTTTACCTTCAACCTCACCACCTCAGTCTGGCCCTGTTCTTCAAATATGCGCTTTCTCCCCGCATTCCATTATCGTACGCCTGGTCGAAAATAATCAATCTTCGCCATTATTCTGTAACGTTAGTTGTTTTTTCTTTTTTTTTTTTTAAATTGTTATTCGTTACATTTAAGGTATTCACCTCTTGGTTGAGTTTACGAGCAACGGCTGGGGCACGTTTAGGGGGCTGGGGCGTTTTCATAAATTTCCGACTGCTTAAAGGGCCCTAAATTTCCCATCGGGTTGACCTCGGGTCAAAGGGGATCTTTTGCGAGGGGAGGGTTTTTCTTGGGCGGTTACGTCACCGCGGTGTCTTCCTCCGAGGGAACATTCAGCGGTGCATTGATCGGGTGATGGGGGAGAGGAAGGTAGCAAGAGGATGGGCGGTGGAACCATGCAAAGGACATTAAGGTGCCTCCACACGTTACGATTGCCACGCCTCGTTCGACGCCAGTACCGTATGACATTGGCCGAGCATACCGGCTTTGGCTCCCTTTTTCGCGGACTCTCCTAATATATTTTATTCCTCCCTTGGAATTCATTTTCCCCGACACGTACGTAATCCCGCATCAGGAATAAGGGACTGCTACGTTGACGCTAATTCGTCTGAAATATGCACAACTAAAATAACATCCACACGTCTAAGAAGGAGAAACATCGCATTTCTTTACAGAGCTTCGATTATTAATATTCCATATATATACGAAATTGATATCCGCGAGATATTACTCGCTGGTTATTTCCCGTTTATTAACGTGCTAAGAAATGTTGAATTTCTCATACCCGGGTAACCGTGGAAGAGGGCGATGGTTCGGGATTCTTCGAATTGTTTCAATTGTTTGACTTTCCACAGTTGGGATTGCCTCCTATCGGAACGAGGGTAAAAGAAACACGGGCGAGGCGAATATACTGGCGATGAGGGAAACGGCAAACCGCGGGAACACGCGGAGGGCCGAAAAAGTTGCTCGAGCTGCGAAAACCTCGACGGGAATCCCCCACACGGACAAGGGGAATCCCTGATAGGCAAGCTCGGGTTTTTATAAGATCGGGCGAGCACACGTCGTTCCCTCTCTCTCTCTCTCTCTTTTTACCGAAGGTGCGGGATTCACCTCGGCCGGGTGGAAAAATCTAATATCTCCCGGCTGGCGGTAGGACGAAAATATCCTTATGCCCGCGTTACCCGGCCTTTCATTCCGCCGGGCGAGAACGAGGAATCGAATTTTCAAGCTGGGAAATTCAGGGAGGACTCGCCGAGCTCTCTCGGGGGGGGAGGGAATAAAATGTAATCCTTTTTTCCGCAACGGGGCGGGAGGGATTGAAAGGGAGAGGGTCCTCTTGATTTTGCAGCTCGCGGGTCTTGGCTGATTGGACCTACTGATCGCGGACTTCCTGGAGAACCCGGAGGCCCCCGAGGGGTCGGCCCACGCGTTCTTCCCCGGATGTCGACCCTGGGAAGGAAACCGCCTGAAACCGGCCCTTTTAGAGACGATTATTCGCCCTGGCTACTTCCGGACGGCCCAGGACGCCGCGGCTACTCGGGAAGCTTAGAGCTTACAAAGACCTCGAGCATGGTGAAGTTTCCCTTATTAACCCTTTCGTTACCTTGGACGAGATATCTCGCGACCCAATACTGACCGATTAACGCTTTTGACGAGATATCTCGCGACCCGATACTGGCCGATCAACGCTTTTGACGAGATATCTCGCGACCCGATACTGGCCGATAACGCTTTTGACGAGATATCTCGCGACCCGGTAGTAGCTGTATTTATTTCTTCGTTTTAGCTATACGAATAGAATTAGTTATAAAATATAATCATCTAGAATGTGAAAATATTGGTGCTAGAAAGCTAAATTATCGTCAAAAGCATTAATCCGCTACTACCGAATCGCGAGATATCTCGTCCAAGGTAACGAAAGGGTTAAAGGTACCACGGTGATGTACTTTACCGCGGTACCGACAGTTCATTGTAATACCGCGACGGACCCTGCGGGACGTCGTTTAAAAAATCCTACGAAAGTTCATTCCGGGTCATATCGGGGTGATAACGATAGTCCGTTACTTAGCCAGACTGTTAACAGGTGACGATTCTGAAAGTGTTAAAAAATCGACATTGCCACGTCACCACGTAGGTGGCAACGATTGGAAACCGGCAAATTTGTATGATTCCTGATTTATTTCTTGAGCCTTTTTTTTTTTTAGTTACCTAGAGAGGGGTAAACTTGTAAAAATTCCTGATCCCTTTGTCGAGCTCTCCAGTAACTGAAATTGTTATTTCTCTTCGCGCGCGAGACTTTTTTTTTTTTAGGGAGACGAATATTTGTTTCCTTACACGGTGGGGGATATTTGAACAGCTAATTTCGCACGGGATTACTATCCGAGGATATGCTCGAGGCATTTTTAGTGGGGGGGCTAAAGTACGCGGTATTATCTCGCGGGAAAAATGGGGCACCGCCGTTAAAAGTTAAGGGTTGAATCGGGTACGCGTTCGTCAGGAAGAGGAGGAAGAAGATGAGAGGAGCGCTCGTGGAACGAGGGACTTGGAGGCGAATCGAAGGGCCATTAGTCGTGCCCATCGGCGGGGCCGGTTTTAACGACTTGTCATAGTCCCTTAAAGTTATTTCATTGACGTAAATAATAGCCGCCAACCCGATCGATGGTAGCGGGCCCCGTATATCAAGAAAGTTCGGAGGCACCCTGGAAATTTATTCCCTCGACCTACTTGCGGTTGATAACATCGCGAGATAATTGATCCTTTGTGCGATGCAGAACCGCGGGTTTTTCCTCTTCCCCTCCCCCTTCGACCGTTTTCTCTCGATATTAGGACGAAGAAATCGAGCGAATTCCCGGATCGCTCGTAATGATCCATCGAGTGTAACGAAAAGTCCGATATCGAGGAAATCCCCCGATATGAAGATCTCTCCGATAAGTCGCGCGATATCGGGGGGATCTTTCAATACGGCGGAGCCGACTCCCTGGTCAGGGCAATTCGACGATGGGAAACCGATTTGTCCATTAAATTATGTCGTGGATGTACTGCCGAGACGCAGGGAGAATCGGGGGTGGTAAAGAAGAGGTCGCATTGCCGCTGGAGATGCCTTTTTTGGGTACGCTCGTTGGGAACCGGGGACGAGGGTGCGCCTATACGACATAGAGTACCCACGTGATACGGTATAACCGACGAAGGGTGGATGTACCGAGGGGTGACTCAACCGACCGGTGTTTTCCTGTCGGGGTGAACGATCGAGCAACCCCCGAATTATTCTACTATGACTCAGTCGGGCACTCTCGATACTCGTGCAGGCTGAACCGCGAGTTTATTAATGCGAGAATCATTACTCCCGTGAATTTATTTCACCCTCTTACTCTCTACTTTTACCCCGTTACAATAGGAAAGTTTCAAACGGCCCGCGTAATTTTATTACGTAAATTCATGAAACGGGAGGGTAGGGTTAAATTAAATGAATCGGTACCTCCGTGGAAGAAATCGAATTAAGGACTCAATTTACGAGCTGGTTCTGTCCTTAAGGGCGCGTGGAAATTGGAATTCGATTTTTCTTGTAGTTAGAGGGGGCGCAGGTAAAATGCGAATTTTCCTTCCCGATGATTATCGGGAACGCAGTCTTGATTGCGGTTGCACTCTAAAAAGTGCACCACGTGCCCGAGGTTGAGTGGTTCTCCGTCCTCGTGGTACGTCTAATGTTTCCCGATTGGTGACAACAACCACTCTCAGGGTACTCGTATCACGTTTCGAGTACTTCGACTCGGAGTACGTATTCGTTAAAATTAGGCAACGGTAGTTTACGTCTTCCTCTAAGCACGGAGAATTCAGGGATTCGCACATTAGCAGTAATTCAACGAAAGAATTGCTAATTGTGTGAATATTAATGTACAGAGATGGGTGTAAATAGTAATTAACTGTAAATAAAAAGCCTGTCACATTACGAATTCTGGCTCATGTCGCAGCATGCCAACTTACGCGTCCTTCCGTACTCGTGCAAGGTACTCGTATCACGTTTCGAGTACTTCGACTCGGAGTACGTATACGTTAAAACTAGGCAACGGTAGTTTACGTCTTCCTCTAAGCACGGGGAATTCAGGGATTCGCACATTAGCAGTAATTCAACGAAATAATTGCTAATTGTGTGAATATTAATGTACAAAGATGGGTGTAAATAGTAATTAACTGTAAATAAAAAGCCTGTCACATTACGAATTCTGGCTCATGTCGCAGCATGCGAACTTACGCGTCCTTCCGGACCACAGGAGGTTCAACGTTAAAAAATCATTTATTTAGCGGCGTTCATTTATCTAATTCAAGATTACTTGCTATTACCACGCTATTTTGTGGGCACGCACGCGGAAATGAGATACCGGGCGCGTGTTTGCGGACCTATATCGCTCGTCTCTGGCCGTTGTTTCAAGAGTCTATCTACATCCTCGGCGTGCTTTGGTAACGGAAACGGCGCCGTTGAATGGTTCTCGGTAACCCTATCCTAGAATTGAATGCGATCTGCATTGCTTAGTTGCTCCGAACCTCGTTAACAACAAACACAAGCTCGATAGGAAAAGCGAGCCGCGCGCAATCGGGGTAGGTCTTACACCTCCGTCGTGGAAATATTGCCGCACAGAGCCATCTAAAAAAAAAAAGCAAAACCGCGGTTATCTCCACCAAGGGGATGTTTCATCCCCAGGCCTCGCGTCACCCGGAACGGCCGCAAACGGACTCGCGGCGACGTTTCGCCGCGGTAAATCCGCATTTAGGGCGATACGCGGCGCAACGCGTTAACCCTAGACTGGCAATATCGCCTGTAACCGCGATAACGCTTCGTTACCTCATCCAGAGCCCGGGAAATTTCATTTAAACGCGTTACACGGGGCCATTACCCGGGACTGTCGATACCGGGGCCGCGATAATGTTTCATTACGTATCAACGTCCCCGAAATGTCATCGAAATGGCGCGGCCGATTCGGCCGGCGACAATGGTCCTGTATTTCGTATCGAGGGGAAGGATCACCCGGTTACCGTCAACGCCAGCCCCACAATGGGTGTCCCCCCGACGTGCCCATCCGACCTGTGGCACCCCATGGGCGAAACACCTAGACGACCCGGAAGTGCCGCAGAAGGAAAGCCGACGCTCCAGGGTGAACGAAGCGTCGAAAGTCGAGCCCTGCTTAATGGCGGCGCGTCCTGCCTTGAGAACTCATCCGTATTAATCCGAACCCGAACGAAAGGGGTGAACGGGGTACGTCTCGAGTGCGGGGTTAAGATCAAACGACCCGCTGGCCCTGGTTACTCGCGTTTACCCCCAAGCCCTTGAGGATACATCCTCCCCGATTGACGGTCCATCATTTAATAGCCCTCGGATACCCTGGACACGTGCGTCCTCCCGATCCGACGCTGAATTCGCCTTCCGGTCTGACGTTTCATTGTCACGTTTAATTATAAATAAGTTTATGTTATAGCTCACGTTTAATTATAAATAAGTTTATATTATAGCTCACGTTTAATTATAAATAAGTTTATATTATAGCTCACGTTTAATTATAAGTAAGACATTAGAGCTTTTTCTGACCGAAAGGGGAAATCGGGGACCCGGTGTTCCGTCGAAGAAACGATCTCGTTTCATCCGTATCCTGGTGTCCATTCGTTTTCGTTCGTGGGAGGGAACATAAAGCAAGGTACTGATATCAGGGTTACCGATTAAGAACAAGGGTAACGGCCGGTTATCGAAGAAATTACTCGGGGGCGATCCATCCTGATGGAAATGCTCATCGAATTCCTGCGCTTTCGGCACATTTATCCGCGGTTAAAGTAAAATTCCCTCTGTTCCATGGTGAATTGGCGTGTCTAAAAAAAAGGAAAATTATGTTATTAATTTTTATTCCAATGTGTTATGAAATTACGATGTTTTTGTTTTGACCATGCAGAGGATCTCTTGGAGCATAGCGCCGGCAGTAAAATGAATGCCGGATAAAATGTTGTAATGTAATGTCGATACACGCGGGGGAATGAATTTCATTCGCTGATTGTTTTGGATCTGGGTCGAAGGAGAGAAACCGAGAACGGTCTCGGATGGTTCTTCCGTATTTTCATGGATTTCTGGAGTTCCTTTTCACGTTTATATTGTTGCAAGGGGCCGTTAGCGAGGTATCGGTGGTCTAAGGAGAGAACCCAAACCGTGATAAGTAGAATGGTAGGTTCGATCATGAATTCAGAGTCCGCGGTTTAATTTTCTGTCTCTCGGCGCGACATCCATTTTCAAGGGTCTTCCCATTCTCTCTTGGAGTGCGTCCGTGGCAGCGAGGATGCACGGGTCGGGAAAGCAATCGAGAGACGACACACGGTGGCCGTGCACCGGCTACAAAATAAATACACAGTCGTCGTTTCCTTTTGAAGCGATTGCTCCGTCCGAGCGACCTACCGGGTGGCCTCGCCGACTTTCCTCCCCGAGACTTGTTCCTCGATTCGGGTCTTTCTTGCCCCGTGGAAGTAATTCCCGGTTATCTCGGGGATTTACCGGGACGGAGAGTACGGGGGGCGGGACAAAAAAAATATGCACTTGTCGCAAGGTGTAGCGACGGGCTGTCTCAACGAGGAGCCTCTAATTGCCTGCGGAACGAACGGGTCGGCCGGAAGTGATCGATGCGGTACACGGCCGCTCCCGATGGACGATTCCACGTGTTACGATGTTACGTGGATTGTCATTTGCTGGGGCTAAATTAGCCCGGTGTACATGAATACTTGTACCGGCCGCGAAGCGGCGAGAGAATTGATTTTAGGGAGGAAAATCCGCCCGCGACGGATGGCAGGAATTGGAATGAAAATGGAAAAGGTATGTCGCGATCGCGGAGGAGGAATCGATCGATCCCGGAGTACCGATCCCACCGAGGTATCATGCAAATATTTGCGAGTTTCATCGGGCGCACCTTTTACGTTACCCGTCTGATAGCACTCCCTGGTGGGGTCGCGATGATCACGGAATGCAGACATTACCGGGTGACATCCCCCAGGAAGAACTCCTCGAGGTCGGATTATATTACTCGATTATGCGAGGTAATCGAATGTTGAAGGCTCAAACTCCTTATGCGAGTACTTGAGAATAGTACCCATTATCATTGTGGACTGTCGGCCGCTGCGGGGAGTCGTCTTGCTCACATTTTTCGGCAATTACGGTGCCAACGAGTATCATGAAGTACGATTTTAATAGCTGATACTGTTCCCTCGGATGACCTGCATTACGTATCGCTGGTATCAACCTCATTACGCTACTCAATTTCGGTCGTTAATAATCGAAAGTTGATCCTCGAGTTACGGGGCACGTACTTAGGAATTGTAATCTACCCTGCTAAGACGCACGGTCGCACGGATGAGACTCGCGATAATGTATTTTAATTGCGGAATTATCATTATCTTTCGGATAATCCTGGTTTTCATCCATCGAGGTCCGGATTACGTTCCTTAATAATCGTCTCCAGGTCCGCATGCGAGTGCAAGGGAGTATCAGCTGTCGCAATGTGATACCCTCGGTACTTCGCGAGATCCTACCCGATCACTAGGCGTCGTTGCTTCTCGAATTACCGACAATTGCCATGCTAATAACTTGCCAAGAATGTAAACGCAGTGTCTGGGGGTGTTCCGCGACGCGAGCCGCGCCTCGTCTCGGCGAAATCTGCATTCGAATTAACAATGAAAATCTGGACTCTCTTGAATGTTAAATAATAACCAAAATCTGACAAGCCATCGCGCGGTAAGTTTCAGTTCTCGATCGGTACCTAATCGATATCCGATCGTTGAAAATCGCGCAAAGGCGCACACGAGGAATAATATTTGGTCGAACCGATACAATTTTTGTTGGCTCAACCATACGATTATTGTATAGAAAATAATTGATCGATATGACTGATTAATAAATTTCGGTTGATTACGTCAAATATTATGACACATTACCCCGAATTAACGTGTTCGCGGGTGACGTGAATTCACGTCATTTCAAATTCTATTCCTGATTGCCGCTGACGTGAATCACGTCCACGACGATACTCTGTACAAGTTTGCGGCGACCAGTTTCAGAATTTCATTATTCTCCCCGGTACTCGGTATTTGAAACGGAAAGAAATTTGCCGGTCGCGAATGTGTTAAGAGTATGGCTCGGCCGATAGATACGCTCTAATCAATTGTCAAATTGAAGAAGATGCAGCCAAGCGATTCCGTTCCATGAACCAATTGTTCCTCGGCAGGTGGAACTGTCATCTGTAGCGTCGCGACGCTCCAATCTTCGGCTCCCACCTCGTCGTAGCGTCTCTCCCGAGTTTCCAACAATCGCGACGTTGATAACTCCCCGGGAATGCATTCGGTAAGTGCAGCGATATGCAGTCGCTCCATCGGACGATTCGTGCCTGGTCCCGTGGGGAGTCTCCTATGCATTTCCCGATTACCGGGAACAATTCGGAGGTCTAACTCGAACGCGTTACAAATATTTGCGAACGTCACCCTGGGCGCTCAGAGATTCGCGAGGACTTTCCGGGAGATCTCATCCCTAGGAGGAGAGGCTCTTCATGGGGTCTCGCCGAGGGGGGACCTGCCGAGAGCCGGGGATTTCTTCCCCAGGTGGTCCTTATATCGATTCCGCCGGATCGATGTCACGTTCCCCAGTTTACGAATACAATGGAGCCTCGGTAGCACGAGCCGCGGTGCAAATATTTGCAGGTATCACGTGTCGCGACATGGACCGTCTTTTATGGGACTCGCCCGATGGCGTCGCAAATTGAAGACCCCGTAGATGCATCCCGAGGGACAACCTTCACCGCGATAATGGGACCCGTGGGAAGTGGGTGCACCTGATAAGGGAAAGAAAATAAAATAAAATAAAAACCGAAAATCTAGGTACACTGGGAAGGGGAAAAAAAAAAAAAGAAGAGGTGGTCGACTCGAAGAAGTATGCACTAAATCCTGCGATAGGATGCGCCCGGAGAAATGTCAGATTGAATAAGGAAGATTCGTTTAGATGGACAGCATGTATCTTTCCTCAAAAATAATAATCGTTTCGGTCAACAAATCGTTTTATTCTGAGGGTACCCGTTGAAACGCGGAATTTTAGATATAGTTACGGTGTTACGCATAATAATTGATATGCATTTAAGAGGGTGGGGAAAATGTGGACGCTTCCACTGGATGCCTGCCATGTCCCAAGGAGGATGACGAGGACAACCGAATTTCGGGGGAGTGCGCCTCCCTCGTAGGGTCCCCGACTTTGCCGGGATGATTTCAAAGAATGAATCATTCGATGCCATTTAACACGTTCCCTGCCAGACCGTTTTTTGAAGACTTTCCGTTCAGGCCACGTGGGGCGTATACGCCCCACGATCAAATGAGCGCATCAGCAATAGTATTAAGATGCCCATAATTGACTGCATAATGAATTTTAAAAAAATTCTTCACTTTACAATGATAATACCAAATGGCTTGAACGGAAAGTTCAGCGTGGGGCGCATACGCCCCACGCGGCAGGGAACGTGTTAAGGTCCGCGCAATCGAGAAAGCAGCGCACCTCCGTGCACCGCGTTTCCCGATGCTGCGTAAAATTTATTACCATTTGCTGGGAGTTACGCGAAGTCCAGCCTTAGATAAACAGCCGAGCGCGTGGTATCTCTCTCTCGGGGGGACGATTCCTCCGAGAACGCGATGAATTATCATAATGTGTGCCGAGAAAATGGCGGAAACTTTCGGTAGGAATAGCGGGAGCGCGTAAGGGGTTAAAAATTCAGTCTGACGGTGAATCGTAACCGGGGAGTTTCTCCGGAGGAGAGAGAGAAAGAGAGAGCCCCCGTAACTCGTTATCGAGTAAAGTGGGATGCATAATTAAACCCGCGGGCCGGGCCAATTTTCCTTTCGGCCGATTGCAAGGGGGTGTTATCATTAGACGGTCTAGGTACGTCACTTGTAGAGTGAAATTAGTCCTCGAGCACCTTTTTTACGGTCCCCGGCCAATCCTCGTTTGCCGTCTAGGCGTCCGTCGTAAATCGCCGGCATCGTGGCGCTAGGAACTTTCCGGTGGAGAGGGGAGGTAAGGAAAGAGGGCAGGGGGTAAAGAGGAAAGAAGGGGCCCATAAAGTCGTAAAAAGGGTAACACGGATTTACCCATAAGGCGTATCTCGCCCTTCGCGTTTCGCATTTCGCGATCGATGTCGCGCCTTACGGACGCGGACGGTCGCGGCGTGGCGGCGGGACTTCTAGGAGATGTTAGCAAGGTTCCCCATCTATTGACGTTTCTACTACTGGGCGTATATGTACATGGTATCAGGCAACCTGCACCACCCCCCGCGGTACACCCGCCAGTCGGCGCTAGACGTAAAACGCACGTCTGCCGGGTGTTATTCGACCCACTTTGGGCTCTGAAATGCATTTCCCAGACTGCGGCCGAACAAAGCGGTTTCCGAGGAAGAGCCCCGGAGTCCACGTTTCCTCCCTTTCCGTGAAAACGGGAGGCCCGCCACCCTCTTTCCCCGGGAAACGTGTTTCCGCCCGGTCCGGTGGTGGCTGTGGGACACGCGAGAACGACAGATCGAAATTTCGTTATCGACGAAACCCGCGGTTCCGTTCGACGGATCACGGGAGGAATTCCTCCCACCTCTAGTCCGGACGCATCCTTTAACGTCGCGACCCTAAACTCCGATATCCGTGACCAACGATCGTTTTGATAACGTCCTTACAATTGAACATTACCATTTAGTAAAGGAGTCCCGCCGCGGTAGACCGCGACCCACTTCGAGAGCCCGAGATCTCCGCCGCCCGGAGACCGTGAGCTGGCAAAACAGTTTTCCACTCGACTTTTCCCCGGTTTTCCGGGAAAACGGGACATTCGTTACATATTTCCCCTTCCTTGGGAGACGTCCCGTCGAATCCAATATCGGGCGGAAAAGTGCGCAGCCAGGAGCGAGGAATCGAGCGGACGGACCGGGCGGGGGGGCTCCGCGTTATCGCGACGCGGTGATAACTCGATTCCGAAATTTCGGTTCCGCCTCGGAAACGGAACAATGGCCTTTACCGGGATAAACGTAGTTACCGCAACGACGGGACTCGACCTACGTCGGGGGGAATACATTTCACCCCCGCGATGTCGCCGCGTCCAGGTGGCGGGACCGTGGGATCGAAATGGGGGTGGAAAAAAAAGGGGGGGGTCTCTTCGGGCAAGCGGGGCCTCCTGGATCGAAGGTCTCGGAGAAATCGCGGAAGTGCTCGCGAAGGGTTAGGCGAGTTCCGGTTTCCAGGGCCCCCTTGGGGGAGCGGGTCGCGGGGCGCGGGACGCACGGGTGGGGCGCGGGGGGCGGCGGGGGGCCGGGAGGGGCAGGTCGGGGGGTTGACTGACCGAGGGGCGGAAGCGAGGGAGGGCGAGAGCGAACGCGGGAGGGGATAAAGCCCCGCAGTGCGGCGCGGTCGATACAACCCCCACCCCCGGCACCTTCCGTACCCCCTACACACCCTGAAGAGGTTCCACCGGGGTGCTCGCTGATTAGTGTAAGCGCGCCACCTACGCTGGTCGCGTCGACGCCGACGGAGGGGAGGTTCCTTCGATTTCGGGGGACGACACCTGCCTGCCGAGGGCACCCCCGGCGGCGCTCCTCCAGGTGGCGACTGGTCTTCCCGGTCGGGACCGCTAATGTTGTCTCCCGTTTTTCCCTCTTCCTCCGTCCTCCTTTTCACCGCCACCCCCCCCTCTCTCTCTATCTCCCTCTATCACACTCCGAAATTAGGACAGTCGAAGCGGAGGGATCACCGGAGGGGCCACTTTCTTCCTGTCGATTCTTTCTTGTCAGGGGTTGTCACCGGCTACCGCGTTGATGTAATTCCGCCATTAGCGTGGATGATGCGACGAAAATATTTCAGACAATGCCCTTCCCTGGGTTGTGACGCGAGAACAGAGGCTCGTAGGGATCAGGATGATACCGTGGAGTACGCTGATTGGATAGATTTTTTGGGGGCTGGTGGCGGTGACGCCACGGCAGACAGGCTTCTTCGATTTCAGGGATACCTTCCCCCGGGTATCACCGCCTCACGACCGGTCTTCTAAGTGGCGACTTAACTTCTTGGTTAAGGTTGCCGATGGTTTTTTTTTTTTTTTTCCTTCCACGGTCTTTGTATGCTTCTGGCGGGGTTCCAAAATTGGGGGTGCCGCTAAAATTATAGGAACAACTTCTTTTTTTTTTTTTTGTACTCTTCTTGCTTCGCAGTTGTTCGTTTGGCGGACCTTGTTATCGCTGGTCGGGTCGATTTAAGTTGCGATTATAGTTCTTAATTGGTACGATCTTGCCTGCGGTGAAGGTAGGAAAAAAAAACCTTGTACGTAAAGTGAACGTGTATTACGTCAGCGAACCTTAATTACACCCACGAGGACCATAAAGAAGCACCCTGAAGGACCTCCTCCAGGAAGCACCTAATTTGCTCTCCTGACGCTAAAAGGGAGGTTCCTCTAATTTATTAATTTTTTCCCCCCCTCTACTTCAACCTTATCTACAAATTTCTTTCCCGTTCCTCTCTTTCTCTCTCCGCCATGGCGCCCTGAATTTTTTGTATCCTTCCGTCCGCTTTATCCGACATTTTGAAAATTCACCGTCACCGAAGATTAATGGGTCGCGCTTTTTTTTTCTTTCCGCCACGTTAACCATGTGAAAAAAGCGTCCTTTTGGCCACGGTCCCTGAATGCACTTTTTGTGCAACACCTCGAGAGTGGCATCGCCGATGCATAAATCGATTGGAAATTACGATATATTTTCTCACTTTTAATTAATCTCGGGGACTGGTTATTCGAGGCACCGGCGGGAGATACCTTATCTTCGCAGACGGCGTCCCGACGGCTTTTGACGCTCCTCGCGACGTTCTGGGCGCTTAACGTCGCCAAAAATTGATGGTCTCCTTTTTCCGCCACCGAGGATGGCGAGGGTATTAAAATTCTAGCGACCCGCTGGCGAGGCTGCCACGGGGGTTGGTCTACCCCGAAAACGGAGACCCCCGTTGGGGTGGTTGTAACGATTGCGAGTCCGCTCGCCAAACTCCGTACACGTGTACACGCGTGAACTTTACGTGCCCCTGGCCCAACCAAAATATCCGGCGTTAAGGTGACACGCAAGTGACCTCAAAGAGGTCTCATTCGTGAGACTCCGAATTGGATGTACCGAATCATTTAAAACATTAATACGTGAATATAGTCCATAAGGAAGGATCCCGACACCCGTGAAAATTCAATTTTTCTTACATTTGTTTGTGGCCACTTTTCAAAATTTGTTATAAAAAATGAGATCTCGCGAGGGTGCATCCTGTGTATTCCCGTTGTAGAATTTTAAACGATTCGGTACCCCCGGATCGGAGAAAAGGTCTCTCACATGCCACTATCGTATCACCTTAATCACCTCCCCGGCCAAAATTCGTCCCCCGTTTATTCTTATCAATTTCCGCCAATCTCTGGGATTCAGTTAATTTTAATTGGTCCCACCAAGTTATTTCCGCTGCGAGGCGCTGCATTTCCGGATGCGCCTATCGAGCGTCCCGAGGAGTTCCCCCGAATGATAGCCGTTATCTTTAATCTCGATAAATTGCCGACGGGTTTTTATCTCGCACCGAGGAGGGCATTATTCCGACGTCCCTCTGCCGGAGGAATTAGGGGGGCGGGTCGCCCCCGAAACGCAATGCTCCCTTGGGCGGAGGGGAGGTGTCGTAACGATTGCGAATGGAGGTTACCAAAAGCAAATTGGATTTCTAAGTTCAATTTGCGGGGGAGGGATCCGCCGAATTGGCGAAGACGCTTCCCCTGGACGAACTGTCGCGATTCCCGGGGATTTATTCGGCGGAGCGTCGATCGTCCTTGCAATTTGCAGGATGTGGATTATTACCGATTCTCTCATTACTCGGACGTGGAGTTCGAGGTCTTAGTAATCAGCTGACCGAATTTCATTCCCAGGCTTATCATATTTTCAAGATGTCTCGTGACGCACGGTGAGATAACCCACCTCACTTGGAGATAAAGCGCGGAGTGACTTTTGTCTCAGCACTACGGCCATAGATGAAAAAAGGCTGTTTTGTGGAACCTCGGAAGTCACAAACGCACATGTACCCTCTAAAAAAATGCCCCGATTAATGCTACTACATCCGCCTAGTCGATCGACTTCTGTTTGCATTAATGAGAAAATCTGCTCATATGACTAGAAAATTTTGCTTAACGAAGTTTGGTTATTTTAATCGGATCGGAGAGCACATTTAACAACAAATAAAATTTCTGTACACTATTGTCCCAATGAGGAGACTCCGGGACATTGCTAAATTCAGACGTCAGGTACGTACTTGGTAACCAAAGGAGATATCGATTCTCTGGGAGTTTGTCAGTTTTTCTTGCCTCGTTGGATGCTACGATTTCGGAGTTTTTTAGAACTCGACCAATCGGGATGGGTGCGGATAGGCTGATCTCCAGGTGAGGAAGCCGCGACGAAGCCGCGCTGCGCTCGAGAGGGCTCCATTTGTCCAGGGCTCGCATCGGTGTGCGTCGGCTTTGGCGACGTTAAGGCTTACGTGAATGCATCGCGTGTGTCGCGAACAGTCGAGAATGCATCTTCATCGAGCAGGATGACGCTCACTTTGAAGTCCGCCGCAGCGGCGACGTAGCGTCTCGGACTTTAAGGTGAAGTGAAACACGTCGCGGAACTTTAGCAACGTCGATAAAGAAGATTTTTCTAAATGCCTACGTTGCCGACGTTCGTTTTTACATTGACAGCGGTATCGAATTATATTGGGTATTGTACCAAATGGCATACTCCACCTGTCGTTTTCGTATAATAATTATAAAGAAATCGAAGTAAAACTCCAGAAATCCTCTGGATTCATGCCTTCTGGGGCCCTAATTGACCCCCTGCGTCACATGAATTTCCAGGTCAATTAAATTTTCACTCCAAGACCTCGTATTACCATCGTTTTAGCAAAGAAGCGCATACAACACTTTTTTTGCCTTTATCCCGTTCAAATGCGAGTTTATCGATTACCAGTGTTCTAAATTGTCGTAAAATTGTCCTGACCCTTTCGATTCTCATATCAGAGCCTTTAATTGTATATTGATCGAAACATGAGAGCTCGACGACATTTTGGTTCTGGTTGGGCTGAGTAAAAGAATTCTGTTAAAAAATCCAAATTTTGAATGTGTCAGGACAATTCTTAGATGATCAGGAGTGATATGCCAAAGTTTCGGACAATTCGGTCTAATACCTTTAAAAAAAAGTGTTGTATTCGAATCGACTGATTTGAAGGGGGTTTCAGTTCACCTTAAAGCGGCGCCTCGCCAACGCCGCGGAAATTCTACGGAAGATGCGCCAAACCCACCTCGCTCGATCGGGAATCCTTGAGATCCTTGAGATCCTGGAAGTTCTGGGAATCTTGAGGCTCATCGAGATCCTCGGAGCATTAGAAAGGGAGGGAATCAGGGTCGACTATTTAGGGGGAGATCGAGGAAGGAAGCGCTTAATCGCCGCACTTGCGCCGGACCGGGGAATCCTGCGGATCCGGGAAAAGGTGCCCTCGAGAGTCCTTAAGGAGGCTGGGAAGATCGCGGCTCCTTTGCACGTCGCCGCATTTAGGTGGGAAATGAACAGTTCCAGGGAAAATTGTGGTAGGGCGTGGCCCCTTAAAAGGTTCCGACAGAAAACCCGCTGCTCCGGATTCATTTTTCAGTTTATTTCATTTCATAGTATAAATTGTCTTCGACCACGTTAAGATGTTCATTAGACGATTTTTAATTGTACGATGGTTAATGAGATCGGAGGTAAATAATAACAAGAAATAGTAGCGGATGTTGAATCTCGTTGGCTCTCCGAGGATTCGGAAATATCGAGAATTGCCGTGCCGTTGGGTTTATAAATATATGAATTCCATGTAAACGGGTTAGTAGAAATGATATAAGGTCGTCGTCTTAATTCCTTTTTAATAAGCGTAACTGGTTGGTCGATTAAACTTTGCTGATCAGAATCTCTGCGGAAATGTCTTTTAAGCAGTCCTGCGATTATTCGACTCGCGTGAACGATGCGGTACATGTACTAATTAAAGAAACCGAGGCTTCGCCTTCTTTCTCGGCTGCTTCTCGCGTGACGGCCGCGAGCAAGTGTCGTTAAACCCGCTTTCGTGTTACTTGAGCACGTCACCGGGCCAATCGTGAACGTTCTCTGTACCTTACTCGTAGGACCCCCCCGGGGGTGGAGAATTTTGCGAGGTAACCCACATATCGTATCACGCAAGACCCGTGTAAAAACTCCCAAGGAATTCTACACCCTAATTGTGACCTTCGTTAAATTTCATTCATTAAACCCCAGTCCAGTCCGCCATCCTCGGCATAAATTGTCCTTTCCTAAAGCCAATATAAATACAAGTACTTCCATTTAAAGAGCAATCACTCGAGCGATCTCATTTTCTCTACATAGCTCCCCGTCGTACTAAAATTTCACCCTCAAGATTAATGTTTCTCCTTACCCTTACCGTCGAACCAGGCGCGAGACTCCACCAGGATTCGGATCATCCCGATTCTCCTTGAGATCTCGTTACATCCCTTGAAAGTTGGATTCCCCCCGCACAAGGAGCCCTCCGATCAACGAAAACCTGAAAATCAAGACATTTCCAGGTACATCCCTTATTCCATACGCGTTTATCATTAATAATCGAATTTCGACGCCGACGAAGTTGGTCGCCGGCCTTACGGGGGAGTCTCCGATACCCAAACGACGTCGTTACGGGGGGTCTTGGCCGTATCGTAGCTTCGACGTTACTCAGACGTCGCTCCGACGAGCCCCCTCTCGCCCGGTTTTCCGTCTCTCTCGGGGTCCCGCGCCTCCGCTCGCGCTCTCCTCCTCGCTCCGACGCCTCGTCGCGTCCCTCGCTGACGTGTCCGATATCGCCGCTCGCCCCGACAGGGTAGAGAGCAAAGCGTTCAACTAGTTAACTGGTAGTTCCTGTGTCGAAACTACGCCCACCGTATGCGCACGCTCGCCGCGTAAGGCGGCGTCCACGATCGCGCAATTGCACCCACGTGCGTGCACGCACACACTCGCGCGAGTTGCGAACACCTCGACGGTTTCTGCGCCCACAGGCGACTCCGCTATTCGCCCCGCTACTCCGGGAGGTTTCTCAGGCTGGTCGAGTTCCTGACCTCCCTTCCCGGTTTGCGCCCTGGCGCGCAGCAGTGCGTCAAAGGTGCGTTACGATGCGTGAGGACTCCCTTGAGGCTATCAGTGCGCTGCAGGGCGCAAGCGCTCCTGACAAGATACATGCGCTTCTGTGCGTAAGAGCTCCCTCGACGCGATCAATGCGCTGCAGGGCGCTGCAGCACGTAACCGATGCGTCGCGGCACGCGAGCGACGCGCTGCAGTGCGCGAGGTCGCTCGACCCGGTCGCCGCGGCGCGCGAGGTCGCGTGTCCCGCAGTGCGTGGCACTTATCGACTCGACATCGCGGACTGCGTGCACCACCCTGCGTAACGCGCGCCTCGGGGGTCGTGAAGGGTATTTCCAGAGTCCACGGTAATTCGCCGTAATTATAATTAGAGTGAGTTCCTTGTGACTTTTCATTTCTATCTCTGTACTTCCGATGATCTCCTGGGTGACCAATTACCGCATAGAGGTACACTAGGGTTCGCAAAAATGTCTGAAATTGTGAGTCCCTTAACCCATTCGAGACGACGATTTTTTTCGAACACGGTCCCCAGGAGCGAAATTTTTATTTTCTTCATATTGTTATTTTCTTCATTGCACACACTGTGTGCAATCGGTCTCGAATGGGTTAAGGAAGTGGAATTCCACGAGTGTCGTGCCGATCGGGGGATGATTCTTTGTAGGACGGTACGTTATTTGGTAATATCGCGGAGAAAAAAAATATATCCTTTGGTGGGAGTTCGGTCCAATCGAAAGACTTAGGTACTGAGCGAGGAGCGGTGCAGTTTTTCATCCTTACCATCCGTTCATTTTTCAAGATTCATTTTTTTTTTAATTTATTTCGTACCACCCAACCTTCTGGCTGGCGGTTTCCTGTTCTTTTGACCAATCTCGGGGGGATTGGGCAGATTTAAAGGGACGTTCTCCAGCCGCGGAAGAGACCGCTCCCAACGTCCACCGGTTACGGAAGCAGCCGGGGCACGTGACTTCGGCACTCGACGACCCTGAAGCGCGCCGCTACAGGCCGCTCTCACACGTGCAGCGTGCACACTGGCTCGCACGCTCCTGCGCGCATGCGCCGACGCGTCGCGTCCGGAGGTATCGGCCGCGCCTGCGATCGACGTCTTCGCCCCGCGCCGGATCGCACGCTTACGGTCCACTTCCTCGTCATCCCAGATGACACGTGTAATTTCCCCAACGCTGCGATGTAACGATCGATTTACGTCACTTCTCCCCTCCCCCCCATTTTTACTCCGAGACACCATCCGGAACAAAATTTGGTTCCAAAATGGAATCGTTCGTCACTGTTTCGGTAAAACACCAATTCCCTTTTTTTTTTCGATTTCTCCGAAATTTCTGCCGATTTTCTCTCGCGTTGGATATTTTCGCTTCCTGTATATTAAAGACAAGGGACACGTCTCTGAACGGCGATGTAACCGTTCTCTTGTCTACTTCATTTTTTCTTTTTTTTTTTTTTTTTTGTAAACCAGGCCGAAAGCCCAACTCTTACGACGAGATCGAAATCCGCGCGCGAATTTGTTACCTCATCGCGACGCTTTGGCAATATTCAGTTTTCTTTCCCCCCCTCGGCCCCTTTCTCTCTCTTAACGTTTCCAGTCTCGTCCTTCGTGCCAGATTCTCCCTTGTCACCGCGAATGATGCATGCAGTTCTCTTCGGCGCCGTTCCGCATCCCCTGGAAGAACCCGCCGAGAGATGCACGTCACCCACGTGTGAGATTCGGGTCCGCGATCGAATCGTTTGATTTATCAAAATACTTCCCCCCTCCTGAGGGGAATAAAATTTCCACGGTCGCTCCCTCCCCTGTTAGTATGGTACAACCCTGCCCTCCGTGGATCTCCTCCGGAATATGAAATTTAATAAATTTAACGGAATCGCGGGTCGAGGGAAGATGGCCGCTCGAGGGGAAATTTCCTACCGCGGTCGGGGCCTGGATGTGACTCCTTTTGCTAACAGTTCTCTCGGAAACGTTTAAATCGCTGCTCCATTGTTTTCGGTGTACCCCAATTATTATTCCAGAGGGGGGGTCCTTGCTATCCGGGGCGGGTGGGGCGCGGCGCAAAGTGGGCCGAGAAGTCGGCGACGTGACTCAGAGCTGAAACGCGGGTCTGCGCTCGCGTTCGCAAGTAGGACCGGAGAAGAGCAGAACGGAGCTGAGGTAGATTGAGCGTAATGTGCCTCTTCCTCCGACGCAGATGTACAGTCACGGTCACTGTGCGAACGCGCGCGAGCGCGTGCCCTCGCGCGCCGCAAGCGGCAGGCGTTGCCGCAAGCGGTAGAACCGGAGGACGTCCTTGGCGGGGGGTCGGAGGAACGATCCAAGGGGTAAGGGTCGACGAGATCCCGGGTACCTCGTCTCGTTAGGACGAGAATTGACATCCGGGCTCGTTGACGGAGGAGAGAAAAGATTAATGTCATTGGACCAAAGAAATATTCCTTTGAGCGGTACCGAAGAAATCGTTAATTTCAAGGATTAATTATTTTCATCTGAAATAAATTGTCACAATTCCGAATAAACGTTGAATCCAATTTAATCAAGTTTAGTAAAGTTAAATGAAATTGTTTCTCGAGTTAACTGAATATTTTATTGGTACCGTTCAATGGCGCGGGATTTGTGGCTTTACTTTTAAGGGGAAAAGGCATGCAGAGGTCCCTCGCATGGGTGACCCTGGAGTTAAGGAGTTGATAAGGGAAGTCGACGGAGTTGGGAATGATCGGGAACCTCGCGGCAGTTTCCGCGATCTAGTCTTGACCGAGAAGACGGTTCGATGGACTGCAACCCTCGGGGGGTCTTCGAACTCCCTGGGACCCCCGGTTAGCCCTGATGTGGGTTGTGGGGATGTCGCGAACACGAGACGCGATTAGGGTCATCGGATTTTTCGGTATCAACCGTATCTCGTTCCGACCGATCCGACGACGCGGCCAATCGATGAAGCATCCTCGGAGGGCCCCCCGAGGGTGGGCCTCTCCCCCGGGAGGCTCTCGAAGGTCTCCATCACGGAAAAGGTCGGACCCAGACGGGGACCCGGAGGAATCGACGGTCGGAAGATTGCTCAAGGATGCGGAAGTCCCGGTCTCGTTTCCCGACGTCCTGGGAACGCAACGTGGCTAATCGCCTCCTGGGATAATCCCGACAGCTAATCACTGCGCTTTTGTGAACGGGGGCGAATCACTGATTACCGATTGGCACGGTACACGCGGGGAGTAATTGCGTCCACTCTGACGAGTACGCGATTTACTAGCTACCGTTTACGCCGCGGACTGTTTTTCCGAGGTAATCAGTCGGTACTTTGTTACGAGTTACTTGCGAGCATATGATAAACTCTGCCGATCGAACCGTCGTCTATGCAAGGATTTGATGGATACCCCAGGGGGTGTCTCCACTTCGTCCTGTCAGTGGCGCAGGACATTTCTGCCGACATTATCCCTACGCATTTTTCATTCCGTTCTATCGAGGGAAGGTCTTCGTTGGAAGGGTCGTCAACCGAAGGATCCCCTCGAACCGCAAAAACCTTCTGGGCAGGATGCGATAAATCCGATTCTCCAGATCCATCAAAGTATTGGGAACCTGGACGGTACCTCTTTCCGAATCGCCCATCCTTATCGCTTCGTACCACCTATCCCTTCTTAATCATCCTCGATTTTTGATAAAATAATCCGAGCGTATTTCCAAGTCCAATTTGCTTAATTTCTCGACATTGACACGCGAAGGGTTCCAGGGATTCGAACTAATTCTTATCGGCGAATTATTCTTTTCCTTTTTTTTTTCTTTTTTTTTTCCCCTTTCCGCTCAATCGCGAGAGAGGCTTTCACGGCGTCGGTTCGAGGGCTCAATTATGCAAGGATTTCCAGGTGCCGTGGAATCCCCCTCGTCCTGGGAAAGCGGTAAATCCAATTCTCAGGGCCCCCCGCAAACCTTAGGTGCCTCCACGGTGACCGCTTCCATAAAGCCCCTTCCACACCGAGGGCGATCAAGCCGTGCGGAGTGATTTAGCGCCGAGCGAGTACCGGCACTCCGTGTGTACTTAAGCGAGCTCAATCGTACCACCAATTTCAATGCACCCACCGGCGAATAAATTAGATCACCGGCCGACGTGTCCGCCATTTCCTGGGATTCTCCTTTCCGGGTTTCCGGGTTTTCCGGCGACTCGCGAAAATCCCCGGCCGCTGCTTTTCCGGCCGAACTCACGAGGCACGTAATTCACAGATCTTAGAGACTTTTTTTCCCTTCCTTTCCTCCTATATCCTCGATCTACTTTCTCTCTTATCTTCTCGATATATATATAATTTTTTTTTTATTCGCTATTCGGTTTACGAGGTCCTCGGAAATTGCCCCGAGTGTCCTGATAGCCGCCTGATCTCGAGAATCGCTCAACGCGACGCACCGCAATAACGTCTTTGTCAAGGAAATTATGTACACCTGTACAAGTACGTATAATTGTTTTTGCCCGATTCCGCGTTTCTCCGTGTTGTCAAAGAGCTTAGTGAACCGTGGCGAGCTGATAAGGCACACGCCCGCCACTTCTCGAGAGCGATTTCCCTCGAATCGTTTCGGGCCACTCAAATGGCGATTTTCGCGTATTATGATTTTCCGCCGGTTTTAATCACATGAAATGAACTCGCTGAAAGGCCGGTTAATTAAATAATCACACGGCCCTTCGCGTATCCCCGTCAGAGTTCTCGAAGCTTTTGTTCGAGATTAATCTTGCTGAATTTTTAAGCATTTATTCCGAGAAGCGGATTATTGGAAAATCGTATCCATTTACATGAGCCCCGTACCTATCCGGCATGGTAACGGGGTAAATGATGTTTGATTTACCTGTGTACCCCAACCTGTTAATTTGGCCATTTAAGGCCTAATTCTCGGGGTTCTCCGTCCCGGAATGCGAAAGCGTGGTCCAACTCGGGTTCCGAATCAAAGGTCTAATTAATTGCCACCACTACAGGCGAAATCTTCGGCGACGTTCGTTGAAAAGGAACAAGGAAGAAAGCCCTCGCGTTAAACATTACATCGGCACGAGTAATGCCCGAATCATTCATTTTCTCCGAGGTATGAATTTAAACGCTAAAGAGCCAGCCTGAATTCCCGAAACACGGGAGGCGCGCAGTTCCCCTATCAAAGGCCTAATTAATTAGTACTGCTAAGGGCAAGGCTTTCAGTACCCTGGTAGCGTTCGTCAAAGACCACGAAAAATGAAAGCCACCCCGTAATCGTCGCTCCTACACAAATGGTACTCGTTTATTTACCACAAGATATACCTACCCCCTGCTCACCTAATAATCAAAGCTGCGCACATTTAATAACCACGTTCAGAATATTCAGTACACTGTAATACATTTCTAAAATGTTTTATAAATTCAGTACATCATTGTATCAATTTCACAAAATTATGACGTGACGTCAAATTACAAGTTTATTTAGAAATTCCTAAGAGATGTGTAAGAAAGTAGGAAAAGTAATGGAGTAAGAACCTTCTCGGTAGATCTCGGTCGACTGGCGGGATTTTCGTTTGTATTGTGAATGTTCATTAATATTGTGAATGTTCATTAGTATTGTGAATGTTCATTAGTATTGTGACTGTTCATTAGTATTGTGAATGTTCATTGGTATTGTGAATGTTCGTTAGTATTGCGAATGCTCGTTAGTATTGCGAATATTTCAAACGCGTTTCTAATTGCATGTACTTTTTATACCAAAATTCAGGGAGAACCTTCTCGGTAGATCTCGGTCGACTGCCGGGATTTTCGTTTCAGTCCAACGAGAGCTTTCGGGGTGGTAAATTACAGGCCTAATTAATGGGCGCGAGCTCTCGATTTCCTCGATCTTGAAACACGCGGCGCCGGGCTCGGAGCCATTCGCGGGGGTAACGAACAGAGGCGAGAGTGAGCGCGCGCGGTGCACGTGGTGCACGTGCAATAAGGGAACGCGCTCCTTATCGATGTCTCGTGACTGGTGTCTAGTTGGCGGGTCGAGTCGTAGACCGTCAGTCGCCGGTTTTCCGGTTCGATCCGGATTCGAGAGGAGGAGCGCCGTTATGAATGGGACGACCACACCAGACCGAACCGGCAAAGGCGTGAATCACCAGGAGCTGCTGGTGTACTATTGCGCCGACATAACGCACGCAATCGGACGCGTCCCGCCCCGGCTTTACGTCGACTTCCGGTCTTTTCAGGACATCTTGGAATTTCGCGGCACATACCGATTGAGCGCTGTTTAATTGCTCCTCGCGAACTATGAGCAAGGTCGGGCCTACTCGACGGGGAATTTAAAGAGGGCAATTTTGTAAAAATATTCTTCTCTCTTTTTTTTTTTTATTTTTTTCGCGTTTTGCCGAAGGCGGAAATCTTTGAATTCCACTTCCGGGAGAGGGCACGATGCACTCGGCGCGGCTCGGCTAATTAGATTCTCGGGGACGGTTTGTAGGCAGAGTACGGAGGAACTCGCGTACCCCGGATCGAGAAGTTAAATGGCTCCTTTAGCGCGCAGCGTTACTTCCGGTAAGGAGTTTTGGTAATGACACGCGAGGGACCGCCATTCGTGGGAGTAATACGGACAATTAGGTTACGCGACCGGGTGCCGTGGTATCGGCCAGATGACGTCATGCTGGAAAAAAACCCAGTTGAGCCAGCCTCCGTATCAGCTGTTAGGTGTGTAGTCCGTGTCAACCGAGCGGGCGAACTCGGTTTACGAGCCCGGAGTAAATAATACCTTTACTGGCGCCTCGTTTCAAGTCCCTGATCCTCGCCAAATACCTAATAAGCGAGTCCGATACCCTTGATGCCGCCTCGAAACTGCGGCTTTGGGTAAAACGATCCCCGATCCCCGATCCCCGAATCATTGACGTCAACGAGTACCGAAATTCCCGCAAGATCGCGCCGTGCGAAATAATTAACGCAATCGCCCGAAAATATTTGAAACGGACGAGAATGTGAATATTCCGGGGGGAATGTGAAAACCCGAAATTCCCGAACAATAAAAGAATTAATGCTCGGCGATGCGCATTTTTTCGGGGTAAAAAGAGCGTAAGGGGAATTTATTTAAAAAAAAAAAAAAATTGGCGACGCGGGGAATTAAACACGGAACGTGAAACTCGAATTATTCCGCACCGGAGAGTGAGCACTGACGTCATAATGCAAAAACCCGAAGAAATATGGCCGAGAGTTTTCGGGCGTTATATTCGGAGCACCTAAATGGAAATTGGTTTGTCGCTCCCATCGGAATGAAATGGATCGATTCCCGTGATTGGTCGCTTATCTCGCCGGCGGAGGTAGACTCTATTAGCCGATAATAATGGATATTGGCAGTCCCGATACAAACGGGGTATCAGGGATTCACGGAGAGCGATCGGCGCTCTTAATCGGAGCCTACCGAACTTTTCGACCACCGATGGTGGACGGCACCTTTGCAAACGATAAGTGCATCGTTTCGTCTCAAGAAAGCTATCAGGAACCCCAAAAAACCGCCGCAAGAGCCGTGCCCAGCCCGGACACCGTCGCGTTTTCAAAGGTCGTCTAGAAAGCAACCAAAACACGGCAAATCGCGATCTACGTGGCTTTTCACGAGACCGATGACGTACACAAGATTTAGTCGAGCTCGCCAGGTGGAGGGTCCAACAGGAAACTCCCGAAATAGTGTTTCGCCTACATGTCGGGCTTTAAATACCTTCCTGGCGTCCTGACGTAGCTTGGCAAGGGGCCCGGGTGCCTAGGAGGATCCCTCGTTTCTCAAAAGATGCATAGTACTCCAATGAAGCCTTCGGCACAAAAAAAAAAAAGAAGAAAAGAAGAAAGGTGAAAAAAGAAAACGATATACGCAACCGATGGTCCCAAGTTGCGTCCACGTGGGCGACCTTCTGCTGTCGTACTTTCGCTTTTTGCGCCTCCCCTCGGGGATAAATCCAAGATGGAGGCCTGTCCCCCGGTTTTGGGGGTTGTATGTGGTTTACTGCTCCTTCCGGGTGGTATCACCGCCGCGGCGAGGACCGGTCGGTGGTCTACCCCGTTGACGCAGGACCGGACGAACAGGTGGTTGGACACCTTGAGGTAGGTCAGAGATACGCAACCCCTACGCGCTCGCTGCTAGGCACTGATATCGAGGGTCCACGAATCCCAAGTAGTCCTGCGCAAGGGCTGAAATCATAAAAATCAACTTTAAGGGTGTGCTCCTTTTCTGCACGCGCCGAGCTAACTGAGGAAAATATGTAAAAATTGGATAGGTGCGCATTATGGGTCACTCTTGGAAGTGGGAGGTGGACGGAAACCGCGGAGGTCTGATTTGTGGAGCCCTCGTGTTTCGTGGACGAGGAATCTGGTGCAACGACTCCGGGGAGACGAGCCTCGGAGGTAATTAACCGGGAAGAATTAGTCTGCGATTGCGAGACGCCTCAGCGACGATATCTCGAGACCCGAGGCTACGGTCGCAATCAAGAAGGTCGCGTCCCTGCTGAGAGTAACGAGGAGAGGATCAATGCCTCCTTTGGGAGGGAACACTTACTTCCTGCGTTTGCACGCAGGAAGTCTTAAACGCTTTCAACGGCTCTCTGAACGACGAAAGGAAAAGATTTATCGGAAATATCTGTACTATATATATACACAACATATTGGGTTAAGGAGTTGGGTCGCAGAAATATAAATCGCCTAATATTACTGGAGACTCGTGATATCGCGAGGGTATCAAAAGTCAGGAAAATCCGTCAAAATGTCGCGAAGGGGCGGTCCAGATGTCCATTTATGGCTTAAGTCGGAGTCTCTTCTGTCTTCGGGCCAATACGTAACGAGGGGGCATCTCTTTAGTTCGAATCTCGTTCCAGGGGTATCACCGTTTTTACTCGGGGGAAGTTACATCGATCGAGAGGGAGGAGGCTTGGGGGGATAGACCCCTTATCTGTGGATATGGCTCGGGAAGAACGATCGCTTTTGAGGCCCCGAGACGTCAGCTGCGTGAACCAACTTAACCTGATCCAATAAATCTGACGAGGAAATATGGCCCTCGAAAACCGTGAACCCTTTAACACCTTCGAGGAGAGCGACACAGGAGGCGCGCGGAAACCTCGGCGCCAGGGAAGGACGCGAAGCGTTGCGACGCCGCGACGCCGGGGTCGGTAAAGGCCGACCCCATTTTACCAGGTCGTTAGCCGACGAAAATGATCGCCCTCGAGGACCGAGGACTGTCATTTTCCGCCGTATACCCTGATTTCCTCACGCCATCTTTTTCCTTCAAATCGCAAAAAAGAAAAAAACGATAATTGGTGTACACTGTTAAAAAAGAAAATTACAATTTGATACTATTTTCGTATTTGCAAGAAATTCATTTGGTATATCATAAATTTATTACACAAGTGTATTGTGTTTTCCCCGCAATTTTACAAAGTTTTAACATGATATCGTGAAATTATAAGTTCGTTTAGAAATTCCTAATAAATGTATGCTGATTCACTTTTAGGACATTAAATGTATAATTCTACTATAACCTTATGTACTAAAGGTGCGTGAATTTTGTGGATACGTAGACTAATTGTTTTTTTTTCGTATCGTAATTGTTAAAGTTTTTCCTGATTCGCTTCTGGCATTTCTCTCCGTCCCTGGAAAAGCGAATTAACGGCAGAGCCTGATAGAAGTCTCTAAAATGCAGTTCTTTTTTTCCCCCCGTTGGATCTCGTGTGAGCCTACCTCGAGGGGAATTTTCCCACTCGTCGGGACGCGGAGGACGGATTGCCGGTTTTTGCGCCGAATTTCCACGTGGGGTTGGGCCATAATTGACGCGAGTGTCACTCCAGCGTTGGACGCGTCGCAGCTCCTCGAGGGCGCCGGTCCTCCAATTATCGTTCGATGCTGCGCTGACGAGACCCTCTCCTGGTTGCTGGTTGCTGATTGCCGGTGCTCTCCTGGACCGGAAGCGAATTCCCCCGAGACCGTCCAGGGTCGCGACGCGGTCTCGGCGACTGGAATAGGACGCGAAAGTCCAATCTGTTCGAATGCACGTGGAAGATCAACTTGTCGCGCCACTCTACATTTCCGATGGGTGGTAAACCTCTCACCGACCTTAAATTACGAGGACATAAATTCAGTAAAATCCGAAACCTTCACACCTGTGTATACACGTAGATACATGTAAGGTACCTCAAGCGACGCTCTGAATTCTTGATCCGCGTTAAGCGACTCGGCGTTCTTAACTGATTCAATCCCAGGGGTCGTTAAAAAAGCATTGTAGATAAAAAGCCGACAAAGATAGCACTTGTCTTAATTTATCGTTTTTGGCCCTAAAGAACGGTATCGCGCATCTTTTCACGTCGAGAGAATTCGAGTGCACTGTCAATTGTACATAATGTTCGAATGTACTCGAATTTTTCAACATGAGATCTAAAGAGCGCGATCGCGCTGCTTGGACTTTAAATGGTTAGGAGGTAAGGCGTGTTCGAGGAGACGCATTCGCGGGATCCGTGCTCCTCGTGGAGACGACCTAGGTGGGTTTAATCGGCATCGGACTCGCGGCGACGCTAATTTTTCGGGTGCGCTTTTCAACGGTGCAATGCCCCCGAGTAAAGTGCGAGGGGGAGCACCGCGTCCTTTCAGGGAAGTTTCCTCTATCTCCCCGAGGACCTTCCCCGTCGGCCGTGCACTCGCTCTCGCGGAAGTGGAGTGCACTTCCGGTGGTTTTGCTCCCCGGGACGCCCCCGGCGTCGCGACGCCGACGCGAGCGGACCGCGAGTCGAGGCGGCACCGGCGCGGCTCTCGGATGTCCGTGAAGTTGGCCTCTACATTTTCGAAGATGAAAAAATTTCTTTTTTCTGTATTTTCACATTGTACTCATTTTGTACCGTGTTGTACCGTTCAAACAATTATCCTAACGTCAATAGTGAATTAAGAAATTTTTTAAACGCTACTACCCGCTCGAACAATTTGGTACAAAAAAAAATGTTTCATTTTCGGAAAAGTACGGACCAACTTCTCGGACATGACTCTTGGTCGATTTCCGGGACCCCCCGTTCGACCTGGCAAATTCAATTCCACCTCGTTACTGACCTAACCTAAACTTTTTTCCATATCAATGTCAAGAGTCAACTGAACTTGACGACTAGTCTGCCGCCGGGTCTGGTAATTACATTCGTTATCAAACTTCATTTCATTTCGAGTTTGAAGTACGATGCCATAAAGAAACCCCGTTAACGTAATTATCAATTTCACCGACAAAAGCGGAAATACCGGAACAATTCGTGTTATTTATTAGGTGCTTAAGCTGGTCCAGTTTAAATAGAGATATAATGACTTCTTTTTGCATTTATGCAAAAATCAATCGATTTTAGCTTCGATCACTTTTAATGAATATTTCGGTGCGTTTGCATCCGCCAACGACGAAGACTCGATTTCAGCGTCGTCTGGCGGTGCGCGACAAAGGCCGCTGATAATGGTACCGATTGCCCGATCGATCGGGACCCGTCGATGACGTCGATCGGCGGAGGTCCCGCCTCTCCGGCCGCGTCGGCGCCGCGCCGACCTCACGCACGTGCGTTCGCGCCTCGCGTCGCGCCGCGACGCCGCGCGACCGACTCGGCCGACACGCGAGATTGGCGCAAGGCCAGATCTCGTTGCGTAACGCTATCAGCGGATCGTCCGCGTCGGCCGACGTCGACGCGAATTCCAACCTCGGACGCCCTACAAAGGAACCGCCGCCATTGTCATTGTCAAAATCGGCCATTGTCCCTGCCTCGGGGGTGGTATTTGTTTACTTTCATCTCATGGCCATTGTTATCAACAGCAACTCCTTCTGTACACCTTGAGACTGTTTCCATCAATTGCGGCCGACTGGTTGCGCGTTGCCAACCTATTGTACTCTTACTTAAAGTAATCAATAATTGAATATAAATGAAAATAATCCACAACGTTATGAAACAACCGGCACCGATCTCCCGTGGGAGCGATTTCCCGAGAACAGTTAAGGATGATTAAAGACAATTAATGTTATGTAATTATCTTCATGGCTTAGAAGTATCACATTTATCGATTTTTTTTTTTCAAAGTACTCTTTTCACGTTTCTAATTTCGAAACTGCACCGGGAGTCGGAGTCTCTCTCGCCGGTCTGAGGGCGGAGGGCCGCAGGACGCGCGACCGGCGTCCTCGACGACCACCGACGTCGGGAAGACCTGGATAAAATGCAGCTCCCAGTTGACGGACGAGTTAATCCACTCGGCCAGGTCGGCGTGCGTGCGTACGCGACTCTCGTTATCGATCGAGCCGCATTCCGGCGACGTCCCTCGATTCGGTGCACGGAGGCCGCAAGGAGGCCGCCGCCATCCCCGTTACGTAACGCCCGATGAAATCCGCGACCCCTCCCTGGAGATCGCTGCTAAAATCGAAGAGCCTCCCCTATCTGCCAATGCGCTTGACTTTGCCCCCGAGACGACTCTTTAAGGGAGGGATCCTTTTTTTTTTTTTCCCCTCGCGCTTCCTTTCGGGCGGCCGCGAGTCGAGTCGATCTCGACCTCCGCGGCCGCGCTTCCGTTCACCTGTCTGTTCGATTCGGAGGCATTTTTTTTCCCCTTCTTTTTCCTCCCCATTTTCTCACCCAACAGCCGTGTACTCGTTCCCACGGCAATTTTCGAACAGGGTAATATTCCACGGTGGCAAAACATCGCCTGGAATTATTTTTTTCAAGCGAGGTGCGATCGAAGTGCGACCGCGTCGCAGATTCACCTGTTCGTTCGGTTTTCCAGGCTACTTTTTCATATTTTTAATATTTTCTGCGTTCTCTCATCGCAGGATGGTACTCGCCCACTATGGGGGATTTTTAATTTTTTTTTTTTTTTTCCGTGGCGGAAAAATTTTACCCAGTACTTGTTTTGTTCTTGAGGGAGATTGTCAGTTTTAGAAAATGGAGAGTGAACTCGGTGAGTTTTGCCATGACCTTTCCCATTTCTCTGAAGGTTTTTTTTTTTTACTACGGTAACAAGGAAAAGTGTTTATCTCCTTTTGCGGGTACCAAAAAGGAAAGCGTATCTCGTATCGAGAACGCCATACGGTAAGAATAGCCTCGTAACTTCTTCCCTAAGAGCGATCGATCTAGGTATTCCTGGAATGTACCTGTATTTATATAGTCAGCTCGCTTTCGTCTTCCACAAAAATGGCATTCGTTCCAAGGCAATGTGAATAATAGGAAATATATTTTGGAGCAGCTCTAGCTTTTCGTCGATAGGTGTCAATTAAGTTATCGGGCTCTACCCTATTTCGGCAGATGTGGGGAGATATCAGACCTTGCGGAAATCCGGAAAGAGGAAGTCGAGTTAGACGGTAAGCCGAGTGGTAATTGCGTCGTAACTTTTTCACTCGGGACAGTCGATATGGCTGTTTCTGGACTCCGCCCGAATCTGTATTGAATTCCCTGGATTCACCATCAGAATCCCCGTAACAGTCTTTCTTTACGTATGACATTGGCTTGGTATCCCTCCTCGACGTCCGAATCCTTTTTATTTCGTTTGAACGAGGATCCTCTCGCGTGTCACTGAGCGAAATTCCTTCAAGTGTATTTTACCTCCGACCTCCTTTTGTATTCGGCTTCCTCGAGGAGACTATTTGTTTTATTTTATTCCGCTACAAGATCGGGGAAAAAAAACCTCCCCTCGGTAGGATTTGTCAGACGGTAATAAAGTCGTGAATCCTCCTTCGAGGTCAATCGATCCGCGCATTCTCGGATGTTTTCCGATCATTTTTCCGAAACCGTGCCAACTGTAACGTCGGGTCAACCTGCCATTACATTCTTCTGCAAGCTACAGACCAATTCGACGATGTGATATTTTTTTTTCTAATTCTTTTAAATATAAAACAATCCCTCCCACCGCACATTCCAGGAGACACTGGACATGGTTTTAATATCTACCTCGGCATGGTAAAAAAAGAGAAAAAGGAAGAAGAAAAAAGTGGCTTTCATTCCTCCAAGCTTGGAGCACAAGATTCCATGTATTCTCCCAGCTGGAAATCTTTTCGTCGGGGAAATTCCATATTTTATAGAAAGTGGTTTTCTCGCTCAGTACACGTTGGATAAATCCGCACTCCGTGTTCGACCCTCTACGCTCTCATTTTACTTTTTCCTTAACTAGTTTCCTCCCTTATCGGAATTCCCCGCAGTTATTTGGCCGAGTTAATTTAACGCAACGTGGGGGCAGGCCTAGTGTAGGTGTGTTACGTGTAAGATTCGTAAACGGCTAGGTAATTTGCTTCCCGGGGCTGTTTAAATAAGCGTCTCTCTTGCAATTAGCCAAATGACTTGAATGCCGGTTTCAAGAATTACAATGGACTGGTACACGAAGCGCTTCATACAGCGGTACATGATCTTACGGACATTCGAGGGACGCCTCCGAATTTCTAAAGGCCCCTCGAAGTTTTCCGCGGCGTTCTTCCTTCCGAGAGCTCAATTAATCCTTTCGTCCTGGGGTCATAATGAAGACGATACCGACCCCGACCCCCGCGAAGAAGTTTCACGTCGTCGGCGGACTCTAAGGCTTGTTCTACCACCGAGGATTCTTACGGCCGCAGCCTTGCGTGGTTAATCGAAAAGCTCTTTCTCTTCTGTCTCCTCTTCTGGCGAAATGGCGACTCTTTGGAGCGCCACTTCGTCTCTGGGCTAAAGTGCCAGGTCACTTGTGAAACGCGCGACAAATCCAGGCAGGACTTCGTGGTGGGTGCACCGACGTGCGACCGAATGCGTCGCGAGCACTTTTAAATCTTCCGAGGCTGTGTTCTCTGCAAAACTGCCCCGAAAGCGAATGGAGGAATGACAATTTAATCCTGTCTCTACGTTAAATAATTTTTTTTTTTATTGAATTTCAATCAATTCTAGTTAGATCGTCTTGTAAAGCTGTTTAGCATTAATTCCCAAGATTTATCCCGGGGGTAACATAGCTTTTCCAGGATTAAATCGAACCACGTATCGCCGAGAAGTCAGCCTCGTAATTGGGGTAGAGAGTGATTAAATTCGTAATTAGGTTACAGTTTGCCCTTCCCTGGAGGAGACCTTTTAGGGCCCCTTGTAGGGGAGATTACTCCTCTAAAGAGTCTTCGCCTCTGTAAGGATGTGCCGCGGGAGAGGAAGAAGGGAATAATGAAACATAGACTTCCAAATGTCCTGCTCAATAATGCAGACGTTACATCTGCTCAACTTTTATGTTCAATTACCTACACGATGCTACCGATAAAATGTGTTACCATGTTATACCTGTCAAAATAGAATTAATCGGTCACGAGTGGCTCCTCGAAAAATTGATTGCTACCCGCCAAGATATTTTAATTTTATTATTAAGAATTTTTTTTCTTGACGGTTATATTAATTACTAATTTGTTTTTTTTTGCATGAATTCCGCAGCCGCATTTCCTCATTTTATTTTACGTGCCGATGTATGGAATCTGTATTTCTCAAGATCGAGAGTGGAGAGCAACGACCTGGCGAGACAATACGAGGAATCATAACTCGATAATTCATTCCTCGCGCCTTGGTTCGTGAATCTAGTTTTAGTTTTGCTCTTCCGCGAAGTATTATACATAACTCCGTTTGCGAGGTAGAACCAGGTCGCTTGTAAATCGAACGACAAATCCAGGTCGGACCGTGAGAAAAATTGTGGGGAGGAGGTTTAAGCGCCTAAAACGATCGAAATAGGTTCATAAAAGCGGCAGGATAAAGAGCGGAACCTTTCAGGCCCTCTTTTCGAGGGAGTTACACCTCTCGAGGAAGATTCCTCTAGCCTGGGTAAAGATCCTCGAGAGGTCGGAAATTGAGAAGGCGATGGACCGTATACATGTGCAGAGCCCATACGAAGGGAACTCCGCGACACTCGTCAACCCCTTCGAGTTTATAGCGAGACGTTACTATCGACGCCACTCTCGAAAGAGGGTCCAACGAGGTCGATGGGAGGAAAAAGTAACCGAGAAGTCCGAAGACTGTACCCAACTGTAATTGGATATTGCCTCCGTAGTGGCCGACTCCACCAGGAAATCGCAGATATAATATAAAGAATCGAATCGGCGGTCTGGTAACCGAACGTTTACCCGGGGAGAATTTCGACGTTCGGGAAATACGGGGAAAATGAACGAAATGACCGAGATGGCTGGACCAACGCCGCGAGGGTAGATAATGAAATTCCGATCGATAGCCCCTGCCTCCCTGTTCTTTCCGTAACCTAATTCCGAGGGACATTCTAAGAAAGTCCTCGCAAATGTCCAGACCCCCAAGTGCCGGGAAATCGGCCTTTCGCGTCGATAACGTTATCACGTGTCGTTAACTCTTGAATATGGAGAAGGGAGATCTTCATTCGGAGGAACTCCGTCGGGGTCGATGACGGCATCAGAACCGCGGATCGTTACCCTTTAAGCGGGAATCGGGAAGTTACGGTAAGGCAAGGATTCCCGAGAGATTCCGAAAGGAGTTACAAAGCGGAGTCGTGCCCCTTTTTTCGGCATTTTTCAAAGAGGCACCTTCACTGGGGCGATGACATAATGGGAAGGGGGCGAGCAGCTCCAGGTGAAAAATCGGCGGAAGGGTGCGAGTACTCCCGTAACCCAATTCTGAGGGTAACCCTAGGAGATTCGGGAGAGGAAGGGCTCTTTCGAGCTGGAAGTCCTCGTAAGTCTCCCGGGCGTGACTCTTCCTATATTCGACTCGCTCGGCCGTTCGAGCGTCTCCCTTCAGGGTCGAAGGCGATCGAGGACAGGGACAGGGTAAAAATAATCGGGCGCGACGTGTCGCGATTTTCCGCGCTCTGCTCCTTTCCAGCCTCCATGGCTGTCGTGGATGGTCGCCGAGTGCGACAGAGAGGGCGAGAGCCGGCCTGGCGGAGGAGCGAGAGAGATCGAGCGAAGAAGCCCACGTATCCTCGAGACACGAGGGGCAGAGAAAGGGCCCCCTTACATAAAAAATAAATAAATAAATAAATAAATAAACCAAACAAACTCCTCGTTACATAACAGCGAGGTCTCATTAATCATCAAGACCTCAAATTGTCTTTAGATTTCTTCATGTAAGTATCGTTCCATTTCAGTGCAGAGTCTTAAATACTATCAAAAATATATTAATTATAGAGTTTTATTTACTACCCAGTAAAAACATTTACGTACAACGTTGACCCAGATCAGGGCTGAAATTTCGTCAATCCGACGAAGCGAATGAGAGGTTTCGATTGGACACTGATAACGTACAATCGCTCCCTCGGGAATATTTAAATTCTCCTAATTTCTTTAGATAAAAAGCTTTGGGGAGATATACCGATAAGTTGGCAGGAATTTCTCATCGTTCCTTACGTAACTTCCCGTGTTTAGAGCTCTAGTTCGCACGCGCGTTGCGAGACGGCCGTCGACGCCGCGAGAGTTTCATTGACGAGGCCGGCTCGCGATATGTCGACGTAGCGCGTATAACGCTGATAAACAGGCGCGTATCGACCAGGAAACGAAAGGACGGGCGACGCCGCGATGGACCTCCTCCGGAGCCGGCCGGCCCCCGTTCACGCACAAACGTCATCCTCCCCCGAAATCGGATTATCGACGAGGCACGGCTCGCGCATAATGCCGAACCACTCCCGAACTGCGGCGAACCAGGTTTCGAGGCAGCCCAGACAAAGGTGCACCGGTAAAAGCGGGACCTACTTTGGTCACTTACCGACCCCGTTGTTGGGGTGCGGTCCTAAACTTCGCTCGCCGTCAAGAGGGGGGAATTAAGCGTTATTGACCACTCGCGGCGGTAAATTCAGCGATTATTAGCGAACCGGAGTGTCTCGATTTTCGAGGAGATTGGTGATTAAAAGAATTCCGATGAGAGGGCAAAGACAATGATACGTAGTAATGAGTAACGGGTTTGCTCGTATTTAGTAAAAGGGAAGTGAAAGAGACATACGTGCAAAAGGCACGCGGAGGGCTCGAAAAGTTAGGTCGGATGGTCGTGGTCGCGGAGAATAATTCGGACAAGGATATAAGCCAGCGACGGTGGGTCGTTGCGGACTCGGAATATCCAGAGTTCCACTTTCGGCTCGCCGGCTCCCGCGGCTGGCTCGTACCCGAGCGGGTGGATAGTGGAACTTCGACGCTCCGGGCCCCGGGAACGCGGGCTCCGTTGGCTTCCGTCATTTCCGAGGACGAATCCACGTTCCGCATTGAGGTTGGGTTTAGGCGGATGCTGGAACGGTTCCGGTGGATGTCACGAGTTACGGGGTTGGCCAGGAGAGAGTTTTCTGGATGAAGCTAAATGCAAAATGACACCGACCTAATTCACCGATAACAGCCGAGGAATCTCCCGGCGCGCGTACCATTGGCCGCTTACGTCGAATTTCTGCGCGGCCGAGCCGACGTTTGAACTGGATAACGTTTCCCGTTCCGCGATTCCGCGTCGAACGAAAGAAAAACTGCCCGATAAAAAATCCGTCCCGTCGATCTCCTCGATAAACGGGGTACAGCATCCGCAGGAGGACTTGGCGATAGTCATGGACTAATCCCGCGACAAGGCAGAAGTCTAAAATCGAATCTCCTTAATAACCAAACCCGACCCGTCGTCGCTTGTCCGGGTCCAGGGAGGGTCGCGCGTTCTCACCCCGTCCGGCGTCGAATCCCCCCTAATTGGGAGCGATTTGACGGTGTTTCCCGAAGTTGTCACCCAGACCGGCGGTCATACGTTCCCATAGGGTCGGGCTTACGCGGGTCCGCGTTCGTCGGGCGCGAAGCGCCGTTGGCGGTCCCTCTCTTACCTCCGGTGGCTCGGTCGGAAGCGCTCGAGCTGGACGTCGAGCGGGAGCGAGAGGGCCTACTCCGGTGGCGCGCGACGAGGAGCTGGCGAGAGAGAGGGCGCGAGGCCTCGGCGGGTGCGCGAGAGAGGGACGGAGCGAAGCCTGGCTGGCTGCCGGCGCGGCGGAGGGGGCGGGGCGGCGGTCGGCGCGTAGCCCAGTAGCACAGATCGCGCGGCAGGGGTTCTCGCGCGGGAGCCGGCGCGGGCCGCGGCCTCGCGGTCTCGGGGCCGCCGGGGGCGGATGAGCGCCGCTGGCGGGGCCGAGCTTGCGCGGTGCGTCGGGCGCGGCGGCGGGGGTCGTGGTCGGGCGGCCAGCGCGGCGGCGGAGTGGGGGCGGCGCGGCCGTGGAGGGGAGGACGGGTCGATGATGCCGGCGGTCCTCGACGGCACGGAACGCCAGTCAGTCTCTGGTCCACCCGAAGCCGCGCCGCTAACTTCGCTCACATCGAACACCGCTCGCCGCAGCCATGGGTGACAAGGTTGGTGCAAGTTCCAGAGAGGCGAGAGTGGGCCGGGCCGCAGGAGGAGCCGAAAGTGCCTCGCCGCGTATAACCCTAAGAGGAGTCGGGTCGACGGAGCGCTCTGGGCGATGAGAGGTAGAAAGAGAGGGAGCGAGAGAATGCGAGAGAATGCGAGAGAGAAAGAGAGAGAGAGAGAACGAGGGAAAAGTGGGTGGGGCGGCCGAGGGCGCGGGGAGCTTGCAAGGTGAGGCTCGAAAAGAGGTCGTCGGACCTCCGAGAGAGATCCGCGTAGCTTGTAGGCAGAGCAAGAGAGAGAGAACGAGTTTTGGCCGGTACGAGGGAGGAGGAAGCTTGCGGGGTCCAAAACGGGGTCGTTGGACCGAAAGCGGCCCAATGGAGTCGGGAGGACCCGATCGGGCGGACCGGGCGAGAGGGAGATAGAGATAGGCCGCGAGAGGGCGAGCGAGAGAGAACGGGATCGCGCCTTCCCGACCCTCGGAGAATCGATCGACGGGCATGCGAAAACTCGATCGGCTCCCTCTTTGGGAGAGGTCTTCGCCGAGCATATTCGGAGGTTCTGGCCTCGAGCTTGCGGGCGCTCGCGGCCGCGCGGGTGCGCGCGCGAGGTTGCGCGCGGCCTCGAACGAGCTGGAGGGAGACAGCAGCTGTACGGCGGTCCGCGGTGCTCGTGTAACCGCCGCGCCAAAGAGAAGCTTCGATCGGAGCTCCGAGGGTGGGAGAGAGAGGGAGAGAGAGAGATCGAACGAGAGGGAGGGAGAGAGATCGCGTTCTTCCGCGTTCCGCCTCGAAAAGCTTCGCTCGCGCGGACGGTAGTGCCTCCCAGTGATAACGCGATACCCAGTGCCGATTGTTCGCGGTCGCGACTCCGCGGGAGGCAGCTGCCAGTGACCTCCGACCATGGTAATTGCGCTCGGCTTGGAGCTTCGCAGGACCCCTCGCCCGTGGTTTTCTCATCCGCGTCGCCGGGTAGCGCCGAGGGCCTCGAGGTGGAGGTTCTCCCGGGGGACGGAGTTTCCGCGGCCCTCAGGACCCGTTTTTGCCAAGGTGGCTCCGTTCCTCGCGGAGGAATTTCTCTCTCGGCCGCGAGCTCGGCTTTCCGTCGGGTTAGTGATTTCTTGCCAGCGCGCATGCGCACGGACCAGCTGCGATCCCTCTAGGAGCACCTCTCTCTCTCTCTCTCTTTCTCGCGCCGGCCCGAAAGCTCGGCCGAACCTTCCGAGCGCTGACGCGGCTGGAAGCCGGAGAGAGAGAGAGAGAGAGATAGACGGGGATGCAGAGGAAGGGAGAAGGAAAAGAATCCGGGGATCCGGCGATGGGTCAGGGTTGTCTTCCGGAGACGACCGACCCCGATCTCTCCACGGCTGTCGCGGTAACCGGCTCGGGGGCGACGAGCCGAATCGATCGCCCCGTGGTCCCGGTTACCGGGAGGAGGTTTGCCTTTTCGGGAACGTCGACTTCCTCCTCGAGGAACTCCTCGTACCAGGTTACCCCAGGTCCGGAGCTTCTCGAAACCCTCTGCGCAAGCTCGAGGACCCGGGGCGATCCTGGGGGTTCCCCTTGCCTTTCCTCGCCCCCCCCCCCCGAGACGCTCTACCGGGGTCTTCCGCGCGGTAATTGCCGCTTCCGGTGGCGACTCGCGGAGGTCCCCGACGTCGCGCTTCCGGCCGGACCGGAAGCGCCTATAACCTCGCTCCGTCGCGCAGGCTCGCCCCCGGCTTCGATCAACCCTCTCGGCTCCGCTTCGAGGGGACGCTCCGGTCGGCCCCGAGACCGCCGCCGCTCTCGACCTTCCGCTTCGTCGAACTCCCGGAATATCGCTCAGCTACTTCCGGCCGGCGAGGGGACGTTTCCGCGACCCGGAGGAAACGCCCTCGCTTCGGCCTCTATCGACCGTGGCGAGCGATCCCCTCGAAACCGCCCACACCCTTGTTCGACGTGTCTCCTCGACGACGGAGTTCCGCTTCTACCTCGCGAAACTCCATCGTAGGTTCTTTAGTCTCTCTCTCGAAGGCATCCTAGATGGTAGGTTTTGCGTCCGGGATCCTGGGTGATCTCCGATCGTCGCCGCCCGACGGTCCCGTTCGGCTAGTGATTTTCCGCCCGCGCAGTCGCCGTCCCTTGGGCAGCCCTCGAGGGGGCGAGCGCTTCTCCGCCGGAGCCGTTTCGAAAGGCGACCTCGTCCCCGGCCTCTCTTCCGTTTCCGGCCTTAGGAACCGGAAACCGCAGGAGACAGGGAGGAGTCCGCGATCGCCCTCGCTCCGGGTCGCGGCCGACTCGTTCGCGCGTTCGTTAGCTCTCGTGTGACGCTCGGCCAAGGACGGCTCGTCAATTGAAAAGGTCGATCCTTTTAAGAGGGCCCTTACCGACATTTTCCATTCATTGAAATTTCTTCGGCGCTCGGGGTTTCCGCCTCTTTGTCGCGCGCGTGGCCCACGCGCGGATGCACGCCCGTGCACGCGCGGCCGCACGCCGCTGAAAGAGCTGCGCCCCCCCTGGCTGGGAAATTACGTCACACCGTGGTTCCAGCAATGGCGGGTCTCGTTGCTGGACGAAACGACACGGCGAGAGGCTTCGCGTCGCGGTAACGACTCGTATGGACTGCGGGAATTATTCGGGGAGTAGGATTTATTCTACGGATGTGGGAATCGATAATTGGGAGTGGTCGAGATTTCAAGGGCGTGCGTGGAATTATGTCTGTTCACGAATACGCGATACTATCGGCGCCGACGCGAACCCTGGTTGGAAAATTCCGTCACGGATGCCTTTTCAGCGGCGGCAATCCTCGCTGTTGCGAAATTACGCCGGGAATGAATTCTTATCGGAAAGCCAGGGCGAGAGGGAAATAGTTGGGATGGCTTTATCGGGCTGAGTTTCCGCGTGGAGGCGTCCGGAAAAGCCGGAACTATGAAGTGTCGATCATTTCGCGAGAAGCTCGCTCGACGCTCGGGACGCGTCGCGATGTCGGAGGAGAGGGAAGGAGGAGAGGACGGTAAAGGATACGGAAGGAGAGGAAAAAGACACATCCGGGAAATGTTATGTGGCCGGATGGTCGGAAAATCTCGCGACCTTTATACCAGAAGAGATTATCGCGCACGGAAGAACGCCGATCTGGCTCCATGAGAGTGACCTTTAACTTCCCTGGAAAGCTCCCTTTCGCCCTCTTTCTCTCCCTCTCTTTTCGTCTCTTCCGGTCGCCTCGATTGACCGGGCCGAGCATTCTGGAAATTCCCACTGAGCGATCCTTTGACTTTTCCGGGAAAAGCCTAAACGAGCTAATTAAGAGGGCGATCGAGCTTTTTACTGGACACCTACTTACTCCTTCGGGACGCACGTATACATGTACTTCTGCATGTACGCGTACACGCGCACGTGTATATATATGTTTACGCGTATCTCTTTCCTTCCCGAGACTAGATCAGCTGTTACTTCAGGGTCGGGGACGCGCACGTCAATTGGAAATCAAGATCGACCCACATTCGTTTGATTCGCGGCCGGAAAACGCAGCTGGATAGGCGAGGTGTGACTGCTTGCGTAACCCTTTAACCGCGGCCGCTCCGCTGCGTCCACTTACTTGCGTATGCAAAAGATGGAGGGCAACCAGGAAGGAGGAAATTAAGCGATGAATTATTAGCGACTCGGGCTAAGACACCGGTTAATCCGATATTATTAAGACACCGCTTATCGGTACCGTGTCGCAGGTGAGAAGGAATTAATAATCGAGGGACTCTAACCGGAAGCAGGACGCAGGGGGCCAAAAAACCGAGGAACTCGAGCCGAAGTGATTAAACCTGTCTCGCTCGAATTAATTAATTAAACCCCGATTCCTAGGTTCAATTAGGCCGAATTGAGCGCCCGTGGATTGGTTTCCCTCGAAATTGGCTGGATGTTTTTCTCGGTGCACTTTCGAAATTGGCTGCGGCAAGACGAACTCAAGGGGGGGGGCACGGTGCTTATTAACTACGGAACTGCGCTTCGGGAAAATTGAATTTGCGTGACGCGTGACTCGCGGCCCCGTGGGGTGCACTCCCTCCCCTGAAAATGAAACGCCGGGCGATCGACCCCTGGCACGGAACGCTATACTTTTAGGAGGCTTAGAGGAGCGACAATTCGGGCCCGTGCAATTTCCCTCGGTCGAAAATGTCGGGGGGTGCAAATGGACGCCGAGTGGTTTGCCCGATTTTTCTCCCGGTGTCGGCTTTCGTATTCTTCGATCGCCTCCGAATGCAGTTACCCCTCCCAGGGCGGTGGGTCCACTTATTCTCGCAGTTTTCTTGCCAAATCGTCCCCCGTCTCTCCCCCGCCCTCCATTTCCCAGGAAACTGCCCCCCTCGCAGCACTGACCTCGCAGGACCCACTTGGAACGCATCCCTCATCGATTCGTGTCCTGGGGGAGGTTTTTCCTAAACCAACTTCCGCCGTTTCGTCGAAATCGGACGAGCCACTCGGTCGGTGCTGACCTCCGCAAATTTCGGCAGATACGACCAATAAGATCCCCCCCCATGGCGGCTCCTCGATGCGCACCCCCCGATTGATCGATTCTCCTTCCGATTTCCCGATTCGGCGGAACCTACGAATCGGACTCCGAGAGAGGTCAATTTTTTTTACGTTTATTTCCTCCGTACTCTTTTTTTTTTCTTTTTTCTTCTTCGCGAATCCTCTCTTCTTTGTCGGTGACTTTTGAGTTCGAAAGTCGGCAGAACGAGACCATCGATTTCACTACCCACGGTGGTCGAAAAGGTGGAGTTCATCCTTCCTCTCGCCATTTCGTGGATATTGTTCAACCTTGTGGACTTTGTTTTTTCTCGCCCCCTTCTTCCCTCACGGTGGCCCTTGGCTGCGACAGGTGTATTTTATTAAATTCCTCTCCGCTCATCTTCCCGGAACGTAGGGTCTTTGACTTCCACCGTTGACATCAAAGTGCCCGGGATGCGGTTTTTTTAATAATTATTTTAACCCTTTGTCGCCTCGATTTTTAGGTCGCGGCTGGGCTTCGGAAGGGGTGGAAATCTTCCGTTTGTATGTTAGAGGTGTAAATGCAGGTTTCGTAGTTGTCGGGTCTGCGTAACTTCGTCGGTTGTTCTTGCGAAAATAACCCCCTACGAACAGTGTGGAGAAAGGGTGCTCGCCGCTTTTCGAGGTTTGTTCGGGGCTTTGCTTCGAAGGGAGGAACCCCCACCGCCCCCACGCGGTTCGCGGGGGGTAGTAACAGCCGAAGACGGGAAAGACCGTGCAGACTAGATGGCGCCGACGGCGAGTCTTATTCTGGGGCGTTTATCGATCGTAACCTATTTATAATTCATCTGACATTTCGATTCCAATTCCATTTCTGGTCATTTCCACCCTATACCGGTACGTAAGTGACTCCGTGCCAACGATCTTCCGGAATGCCACTTTCGCCGTCAGGATTTCTCCGTCCTCTCCTGGCCAAGGCCTCGATTTTCCTCGAAAATCTTCCAAAAGCCAGAACTAAAAGTACACACAAAAATACTCGGTTGGACCTGACCGTCCATTCCCCTTTCTCTTTTCACCTGTTATCGGTCTTTTCCAAGAGCATCGAAAAAATTTCCTGACGTTCATTTAATTTCTTCTTTTTTTTTTTTTCAATATTTGTAATTCACGATATAGTTGACGTTCTCTTATATTTTATTCATCCCTTGAAGTCTTCGAGGAAAATCTATATGCATTATCCAACGTATCGACAGGTTTTATTTACCTTCTATTTTTGCTGCGATAACTCGAGGAGCGAAACTCGTCGCGACCATTCAAGAGTTATTTAATTACGGAGTGGTCGACGCCTCGTGGTAAAGGGTTTTCCTTGGCGCAACTCGATTATCGGATAGACGGCAATATTGAAAACAATTACGGCCGTCATTCTGACAATTCCGGGGAAAATAGGTTACTCCGTGCGTGACAGCTCCTCTCTAGACTTACGAGGGCAAGCCGGTATTTTAAATGATTAAATCGAGTGGACTGAATTTTCCTACATGAATTTGATCGAGCATGTAATTTCTCATTAGTGAATTTACATTATGTGGAAATTGCGGTACGAAAAAGTTATTAAACATGGAAACGTTTTAAAATTTCGGATAACGCGAAACACCTGAATCAATATTTCGTGTAGCATCGAGACATTTCCTCTTTATCTAAGGGACGAATTTAATTACTCAAAAAGGAGAGAATTAATTTAACGGTCTTTCGTGGGATCTCAATGGCCAGGATTTTGGGATTCTAGCCCACTGTGCGCCGTGGGCGAAAGCGAGGAGGATATGGAGACGAAAAATGCATCGAAAGGGGGTGTTCCCGGGAAACCAGTTGAAGGAAACCGTCTGCTTTAATTGCCGCCTTCAAAGACTTCTGCTTAGGCATTTATGGGTCTTCCGTTGAACCGATGTTTTCCGTGGAGTAGTCATCCCCACTGCGGTCATTGGCCAGCCGAGGGTTGCGTTACTGGCCTCCGCTCTTTCGCATCCCTATGGCCGGATTCGTCGGACGAACCCGGGGGGAAGCGAAACCCACGAAGATGAGGCTTCCTTCCGACCGACGCTCCCCCTTTTCTCCGAACAAGCCGGTAAATGGGCAAACCTGATTACGCGATTACGACGTTCCTCCCGAGAGATAAAATCTAGTACATAACGCTCATAAAACCCAGATGTTACCAGAAGTTCCCGATTAAAAGATCCCTAATTACCGCTAATGAAAGTCTGATCGGTATGTCTAGGAAATTCTGACTACCGAAGTCCGAATGTCATTTGCAGATTTCTAAACTACTGGATAAATTTCTAGGAGAAAACTCGAGTTCTTCTGTCCAGAAGTTCTCTTTGGATTTACCGGAAATGGTACCCGGGTAATCGTTTGCTAGAAACATCTCATATTTTTGGCCAGAAAAATAGTACGCATGTATTTAACAATTTAATCTAGGCGAAGTAACCATTTCTCCTAAGTCAGATTTTAATTTTTCATCTCAAGGACCTCACGAGAAAATGCTTTCATTTGCTCTTTAAGAGGCATCGAGGAGGCAAGGAAGGGGAAAAACGGGAGCTTTGCGAGAAATGAATTTTTAAGTCGGACAACCGAATGGGGAAGTTAAACATGGATGAACGGGGAGGAAGTTTCGTTTGATACGTGAAAGAGTTAGAAGTGCGGTAAAAAATGTATGCCGATGTGGACATAGCGTACGTTAATAATAGATCGTCGGATTATGTCGACGTCAGAGATCAATGCCCCGGTGGACGGCTATTGGTAAAGAGGACGCACAATACGAAAGGCAGAAGTGCAATGCTGAAATAATGAAACGAGCGAGGTCGAATTATGGAAGCGAAGGCAAGGGAGGTTATCACGGAAAATTTGTTGCGGTGAAATAAAATGCTTTCGGACGTTGGATTGAAATCCTTGCCGGGCCTGGTCGCACTTGCCGAGGATTTGCAACTGAAGAAATTCTAATTCGCACACCGGCGTTAATCTTCTTTAAAAGGCTGTTCATACCCGTGACTTGCGTAACCAGAACACCGATGGATCGACTACCAAGACCTCGAGGTCGTCGACGAACTCGGAGACGACGACGATTACGACTTCGGACATGGTTCACGAAAGCGGCAACAATAGTTTCCGCAAAAGTGGCAGCGACAACGACGTCCAGGAAAGACACTAAAAATAAGGAACATACTTGCGACGGAGGCGAAAACGTCTACGACACTATCTGCAATCGAAAAAGCGACACTAATTCGTTCCTCGCCATTCGGTCTATGAATGACAATGAAAATCGAGCCGATTCTTTCGTAGCCACTTGACTCACGCATTGAGAATGTCGGCCAAGAAATTGTTCTCGCGAGAAGGATCCGATACCACAAGAGATCCATGACACTGTTTATCCGGGACGATAACGATACGAGAAGAATTCCGAACGTCTCGCTGTCAGATTTGATGGCGCTGTTAAAAGAATGAACACGAGTGACAACGGCATTGAGGAAGGCGAGGGACCGCGTAGCATGTCTTGACACCAGAAATAAGCGGCTCTTGGTCCATTTTTAAGACGCTTCTTGACCCTGGCGGACGGAAAACCCGTCCGAAGAGTGTTCGCTGGTTCGGTTTGCACGTCAACCTGCTCCAACTGGCCTCGGACGGGGAAAATTTCTCGATTTCGCGGCTGCAATCCGCCAAGCCCGCGTCCTTTGTCACACCGGTTCGATCGAGCGCTCGCCGCTCTGGGACCCTTTTGTGTGGGTTTATTATGCAATTGACTGCGCCGGCTGGCCGGGGATAGAGCACGGGGACCGTGAACTAGGTCCGGCACTGGAGCCACGGGGAGGGAATCTCGATTCTAATTGGATCGACGCGATTTCGACTCCGCGACCCTTGCGGTGATACTGCCGATAACTGCATCGGCACCGCCGCGTCTTGCAGTACCGCGCATCCGTCTTATCGAGCGAGTCGCAGATTTACTTCAATAAATTGCCGTAATCTAGAGATAAAGTTGAAAATAGCCCGACGAGCATCGGATGCACGGCCAAGTCGTACATGTCATTTTGCACACGTGCGTTCGGCACGCTCAAATTTATTATGCAGTTACGTTGCACCGGGGACCGTGAACTAGGTGCAGCACTGAGATGAGAGGAGGGGAATTCCCTCTTCTGGTCCTAATTGGACCGCCGCGATTTCGACTCTGTGATTCTTGCACCACTGCATCCACTGACTGCACTCGTGTCTCCCGACCCCTCCCCCTCCCAATCAAGGTTAATGCTAACTCCGAATCGAACTTCGTTAATGGCTTAACTAACGATTTTTTTACCTACCCACCGGTTTTACTCCATTTTAAATCCTGCACCGTGCTTGAATACTGCAACGGTCGGCCCACCTCGATACTCCCTGTTTCCACTACTTAATTGAATTTCCACTATTCCGTCAAACGCAATCGATTTCTGGGAGGAATTTTTTCTATTGTTAGTAGTCGGGTACGCGTCAAAGGACAACGGGTGATCTCGAATCAGCACGTGGCCTACGTGTCATCAGGGATTGCAGTACACTGGGCGAAATTGAATTACACTTTCCGAATTGGATCGGTTGACATTTCCATAGAGAGTAGTTTGCGCTCCGAGAAGCCGAAAGTCAAATTCCGGCTCTCTGACCCGACTCCCTTGTCAAAGGTTTCATAACTGTCTATAGAAACTAGGTACAGAGGTTATTAATCCTGATCACGTGTTTTGATACCGTCGATCTTTGCCTTTCCTATTTCCTTCATTGGCATTTTTTTTTTTCTTTCGACGTAACAACTTGAATTATTCTTTAAATCGAGTTCCGTACTTATGTCAATTTAATCAATTGTCATTTAGGACGATATTTCGCGATTTCTTGTATTTATTTTGCTACGTGGGTTGATTGAAAAAAAAAAAATGGACCCAAACGGTGCCCTCCTTTTTAAGTGAAATAAACGCTTCTCGGAACAGATCAAGCGCGCAAATCTTTTAACGAGAACGAATGCAAGCAGTTTCTTGATGTCTTTTCTTTTTTCTTTTTTAACGGTCTCAGGTGTTGCCTGCGTTTTTAAACATACTTTCTGGACGTCTTTTCCTTTCCTCGTTTTCCCAGCCTCCTTTTCTTCATTGCCACGGTTACGATCTGCGTCAAGTTCCTCGTCACGCGATAAATGTCTTTTCCACGAAACGCCTCTGGATATAGTCTTCGTCGCTCTTTTAACAGGGTCGGCTTTACCTGAGAGGGCTGGAGATTTCTCGTGGAAACTACCGTAAAGGAAGTAAAAGAACCGCATGAATGCGATTGCACTTACGAGCACTCCTTAAGCTCCTTCCAGGACGCGTTCGCCGTTGAAGGACTGTCATTTACCCGGTACGATATGTTCCCCGATTGACAAGGACACTTTATGCCATTGTCACACCATCCACAGAATTTCTACCATAAACCTTAATCTCCAATTTTCCTTCAGGATTTAATAACAACCGTAAGACCATGAAAATTCCCGCTATTCTTTACCTCCTTCAACGTTACTAAGCAGCAGTAATTCATACGTGAAAATGTTTCCATACCAATGACTGGGATTTAAACGAATTTGCATCGGCTAGTCATTTTCACTTTCGAGAAAAAGTCTCAGTTGTGGCAATGGTTTATTTAAAAATAGTCGGTTAAATAATAATCACCGTCGGAATACAGTGTGTCGTCATGAGCAGTCATAGTTAACACTTTACCGACCGGCGAATTTGGAAGTAAATGGCGATCACGGGTATCGCAAAACCGATTATTAGGCTTCCGGTCGGTAAAGTGTTACGTTGGATTCTTATTGTGTCTCCAAGCATATTTATTACAAATTATCCCTCGCGATCGGAGTACGCTATAAGCAATCAATATTTGTCAGACCTGATCACTCCACCGCGCACTCGCGATTCACTTTAAACCACCTCGCATTCCATTTGCATTTCGCATCTCGTCTGGAGATCGCATAAATCACGCCGAGAGACGTGCGATAATGCGGCCTGTCAGCTCGGGCGGAAAATTGCGTGGGAATTTTAGCGGTTTTGTTTCAGCCACGTAACGGATTCCCAATTCTTTTTTCCGGATCTCTATCCCGAGCCTAGACACTTTTCGGCAACTTTGACGAAGATCGATCTGGCGATTCTTCAACCTCTGGTAAAGGAACAAAACCGACAGATCGATCCTTTTATTGGCAAACGTGATAACGTAAAATTCGTAAAATTCGTAAAGATCCATTGACGCTGAAATCAAGTGTTACGTAGTCATATGATATTGTTGACGCATGTGCGTCATAGGCTCCAGGAAAAAGGGTTGCAGCGTGGATATCGGTTTGACGCTTATAGTTCGTTCGAACGAATTTCTGCATTACGGAGCCGGAAAATATGGCAGAAATGATTTAATAACGGTTACTACTGTTCTATGCTAAAGGATTGGCGAATAGTGGTCGTCGCGTCATCGAGTCACCGAGGCGATTTTCTCTCGAGGAGTTTCTCCTCCACGTTCGAGACGGTAAATGCAAATTTTCGTTTTCGCATTATTTCGCTCGGTGGGAGCGACCGATGAAGGAAAGAAATGTCGATCCCCGGAATGGAGAACGCCGGGGATCGGCTCGTCGTGGCAATATAAATACGCAAGGCAAGCAAGAGTTTCGGAGCTGAGTCGCCATCGCTACGAGAATAGCAGGTCGCGAATTTAAAGGGAGAATCTTCGCACACGACTTCAATCCGCCTTTCGTCTGCCCACGGTTCTCGTGGTGGAGGGCTCTTTGTCTCCCTTCTCTGTCGATCCTTTCCGTCATTTCCATTGGGAGTTACAATGCCGGAAATATTGGAATAACCTACGGTGTCTGGCCGAGTTCAGAGTCTGAAATGAAGACCACTGGAATAAAAAAAAAAAAAAGAAGAAAGTCTTCAGTCTTTGTCCCGTGACAGGAATTATTATTATTCAAGAGGCATTGCCGAGGTTTAACGACACTCGGCTGGTAGAGTCCCATTCAAGTTGCATGAGTTTCAAGAACGCGTATAAACATTATCACGTCTAAGGTAAAGGGGTATATAGAATGTGAACTTATACCGGCGCCCCTCTGATAATGAGTTCCGATTCCAGGATAACATTAATCCTGTCCGTTTGTTTAGGGATCTACTCGATATCTAGTTACCCCCCCTCTCTGTCTTAATTTCTCGCAGCCCCTACTCCCCTCTTTCTCTTTGGAAAATCGGAATCGGATCCTCTAATGGACAACGCTTCGTCCGAGTCTCTCCTTTTCTCCCTGTCGCCCTGTCTTCTGCTCCCTTCCTTTGGTTTGCTCACTCGCTCGCTCTCGAAGCTGGTGCTATATGGCCGAAGCACTCTCGACTTAAACGGTCAATCTTCCCCTCTTGACCCAATTCGCAAAGCCTTCTGCTACGCACCGACGTCACCGGCCGCACGTTACTCGTTGCGCCGTTGCGTCGTTGCGAGGGTGCACGCAAGGCCGACCTCGTACGCGTACGTTCCACTACGGACCGAAGGAAATGGACGAATGGCTCCCAAAGGGCGAAACCGAGAGTGGAGGGATAATATCCAAAGTTGAGCTTTCACATAATTCCTTAGAAATCCTCGAACCACTAAATACCGTATTACCCAATTATCACCTGCGAGAAATTTAAGAATTACTCCACGAGCGTGTAATTTTACCAAAGAAATATTTCTTTGATTGGATGAATTCTTTTTTTTTTCTTTCACATAATTCCTTAGAAATCCTCGAACCACTAAATACCGTATTACCCAATTATCACCTGCGAGAAATTTAAGAATTACTCCACGAGCGTGGAATTTACCCTGAGAAAGAAAACGTAATTTTACCAAAGAAATATTTCTTTGATTGGATGAATTCTTTTTTTTTTCTTTCGCATAATTCCTTAGAAATCCTCGAACCACTAAATACCGTATTACCCAATTATCACCTGCGAGAAATTTAAGAATTACTCCACGAGCGTCGAATTTACCCTGAGAAAGAAAACATAATTTTACCAAAGAAATATTTCTTTGATTGGATGAATTCTTTTTTTTTTTCTTTCACATAATTCCTTAGAAATCCTCGAACCACTAAATACCGTATTACCCAATTATCACCTGCGAGAAATTTAAGAATTACTCCACGAGCGTCGAATTTACCCTGAGAAAGAAAACGTAATTTTACCAAAGAAATATTTCTTTGATTGGATGAATTCTTTTTTTTTCTCAGGGTAGAAATGTGAACCTCGTATAATTTGTTTCAACACTTCTAGACTCGTTAATGGACACGTCCTTTGGTTAAACATGCCTCGACCCTTACTTCCCATTATGTCGAGGATTATTGTTCACGTAAGACCATATTTCATGTTTCATTAAACCCGTGGCGTGGAGACTACATTTTCATGGGGGAGGATGTTGTGGTTGAATTAGAATCTGGGGAGGAAAGGAGGACCGAAGAAATCGAAAATCTTGCCGGATAGGGAAGTGCAAGCCAAGGTGCATGGTGGAGGTTCCAATGGAACACGTTACAGGAATATTCGAACTAAGCTGAGACAAAGTTGGAACGGACAAAGGGGGAGTTAGACACAGGGGATTCCTCGGGGATCTCTTTGTTTGGCATTGATATTGGTTACCGATGCAGTAAGGTGTTTCGATGAGTAGCAAGGAGGTCTTCGGGACCAATGCTAACTTCCAACTCCTATTCGAGAAAATAACCGAGTTAGACGGTCAGGAAAGGCGAGCTTGGTGAATTGATCCTGTCAAATGAATTCTTTTTTCCCTCCTGATTATTGGTTATCACCTGTCGATCCGAGCGCTCTAAAATTCCCGATAAGATTCGGAGCGTGTCGATTGCGATTTGTGTTTTAAATTGACGTCTTCACGTCAGCTTTGACGTGCGTAGAACTTATCCTACGAATGATCGAACCACGATTAGGATTTTGTCGTAACGTTATCGTTTAGATACCAAGCTCCTCGACATGTATACGTACACGTTGTAACCGTTTTACATTAATTTACTGATCTATATTATATTTAACTAAAAAAAAAAAGTAAGAGAATTCAATCCGAGCTCAAATCCTTTGAGATAACTATCCTGCCTTCGATGTACTTCTCTTAAAGAAATACCCATAAGTAATTCGCTGTTTTCCTAGACATTACGATGCGTGAGATTGGTATAAAATAATACCTGGTTGGCATCGTAACCGTGAAAAATGATTCTATTGGTCGGTACTCTTATCGGCATTCGAGAAAATCTCGACTCTCGGTTCGAGGGAATTTTTACCTCACGACCGCGGTGTCTAGGTATAGGAATGCTCGTTAACTCGTTAGAATCCAGGCTGAGGATCCCCCTGCGTGGCGCGAGGCACTAACGCCGAGGGCCAACGCCAGCCCGATCGATGTAACTTCGTTACGTCAGACGTTAATTGCGTTTTCCTCCTTGCAGCCGGGCAGTTTCGCAAAATGTGCAGGGCCACGGGGGCGACGTTAACGGGCCGAGATATTCGGGAGAGCGGACAGGATTTCGGGCCAGGATATTGGGGGGACCGGATTTCCGGATTTCGGCACCCTGGCGGGAAATCCTGCGTCTCGATCGACCCGGGGAAAAAAATCAATCCCGTCCTGCCGAGAGGACCTTTCCTTCTAATTGCATGAGGGACTCCTCGAGCAATCCTTGGAATGCTGGTCTTCTCTTTTAGGGGACTTCCATCGATCCGATACGATGATAGAACCCGGGCTTGCTTTCCTGCAGTCGCTAAGGCCGTATACAGGGCGTTCAGGTTATTGGTGTACCTGGGGGGCTAAAGTGATTGTGTGAAAAAAGAATGTAATTGCAACTGCTGACTCCTTTCTTGACCGACCGTACCATCGAACGCTCCGTGACTTTTGGCTCCTTTTTTATCCTTTCTTAATATTTCTGCTAATTATTAATCCAAATAGGCATCAGTCCGTATAAGGAATTCCGATGTACAGCTACGAACAGAAGGAGGAACGTTACATATAGTAAATTTGCAAACTGTAGTTACATGTCATGTCCTTTTCAGAGATTGGTAGCTATTTCGCAGCTCGTGCGGTAACGATCGGTATGATTTCCTCTCAGTACCCTCAGGAAAAAATTCAACCCTCGACCGTTGGTATTCTTCGATGAGGCAAAATTTTATGCTCGACCTTCAATTCAAAGCCGATTACTTGGCCTGTCGTTTTAATTCTAAAATTATTACCGACGACGTCCTTTGGACGCCCCGCTTGATGTTTAGAGTCAGCTTCTTTCGCCGTCCGACGTAGTCGTCCCCGTTGCGCGATCTAAATAAAAATCGATCCAATGCAAAGTAACCAGCTCGGGTCGGAGCCCAGTCCCATCGAGTAGTTTTCGATAATAATTCCATAATGGGGCCGATTTACGGTCTCTTCTCCTTACTAAGTGGAGCGTCAAATTCGATTCTTTGTTTCCACCGACGAAGGCCTCGGTTAGGTCCCGTCCTTCGGAGGGGGACGAAACGTGCGGCAGATGGCGAGGTTTCCGGCGGGATTTTCTTTCTCCTTCCACGAGACGGGGTCCTTTCCATCCGCGGAACAAAAGGTCATTTCGGAATTGAAAATCCCGAGGAGCCGGGAGACTCGGAAACAGAAGTCCCTCGTACCTCTCTGCGGGTTTCCACGTCCCATCGATCCTATCGAGTTCGTTACGAGGCAGTTCTCCTCTGGGGCACTTTATTCGCTGAATGCGCAGAAGAAAGAGGTGTTCACCGAGGCTCCGGAGAAATCCATAACACGCCGCCGGTTTCCGGCATTATTGAGAAGCCATTACCCCCCTCGAATTTTCCGCCGATCCGCCTAATAGATCGCCGCTCCTCGAGCCCCCGAGGTACATTTGTCGCTTCTCTCTTTTCTACTTTCAAGAGACGCCATCGAATGGGACGAAGAAAGAGTCGAGTCGGCCGCCAGGGCTCGGCGTAATTACCGTTCGGCCCAACCCGACGGAACGCGGGATTAAATCTTTCAGACACGGTAACGAGGGACTTTCCAACTTCTCCGAGGGAGATTCGTCCCCGAAGGAGATGCCCCTCCGACCTCGCGACTCGTTAAAGAATTATGAAGAACATCGCGCCGACTCTCCTCCTAACTTCGGGACGTCTCGCGTTCCCTCATAATTCGAGGAGTCCCGTGGAACTAATTAAATACCCCGCCTACGCTCCCAGCTATCCGGACAACTACGGAAATTAAACGTTTACGATACGGCAGATACGTCTTCACCGCGTCCCGAATAATCGCGTCGAGCATTGCTACCTATTCCGACGGCGGAGTCGCCCCTACTGGTCGCCCTCACCTCCTGGGGAAGAATTAGAACCACCACCTTCCCAAATGGAGGCTAATGCCACCATCGAGAGTCCATCCGGACGAGTCCAACTAACTGCGGACCCTATTCGGTACCCTAGGAGGCCCTCGACGTCCCCGGAAAGAGTCCCGCGGGAGAGTTCCGCACACTTCCAGGGGGAGGCCGTTACGAGCGCCCGGAACGGCCCGAGCCAGGTCGCCCTGCCCTCCCGGACGTGGCCGGGACTCGGAATCGCGGCGGAACCCCCGCAGAGGCAGGACCCGCAAAGTGGTCGCCGCCGCGCGTCTTCCGCATCCGCGACCCGGCGTGCCGGCGCCTTTTACGGGTCACTGGTGCGCGAGTCGCCGTCTTCGTCGGGGAGGAAGGGGGGGCAAAGCCCTCCGCTCGTTGGCGGGCACCCGCGGGGGGGGTTGAAGCATCTGCGCGAGCCGAAACCTGGGGGTCTCGAGGAGGGAAACCCGGAAGCGCTCAGCGATGCATAACTAGGGGGGGCGGGGGGTCATTAGTCGAGCCCGGACGGCACGGGTGGAGGGGCGGCGAGGGGCCTGGGGGGAAGTTTCCGCGTAAATCCCCAAGAATCCCCGAGACCCTCGGGGCATCGAAGCCCGCGGCCCGACGGCGGCGGGGGCTGGGGGCACCGACGGTCTGGCACCGGAGGGGTCTCCGACGCACAGGGGGAGTAGGTGGCCTGGTTGGGTATTGATCCGCACGGTGGGGCGGGGGCGCAACTCGCATGCGCGGCTTTCTCGGGGGCCGACATCCGGCGCGATCGACCCGCAAACCGGCCGCGTCCGCGCTTCGTGCCGCGCCCGGAGACGTGGGATGTGCCGTACCACGGACCGCGGCTCCGTAATGCCCCCGTCACCCGAGTCCTCCTAAACCCCGACGAGGTGCCACGGGTGTTTGGCCTTATTTCTATGGATTTCGAACGAATCGGGACGAGCGGCCGCGCTCCGTGATGAGACATTCTCGGCACGGGGCTTTCAATGGCTACTAATGACTCGAGTCAATTATTCCCCCGACAGGGTAGGCCGATGTGGGTTCGGGGTATAAATTTAATGCGGGACTTGAATAACAAGCCGAAGATATACCGAGAGGACATTTTTTTTTTTTTAAGGCCTGGTAACTGGATTAAATCGTTACATGTAACCTTGCTATTTATCGGAATAAAAGCATGAGATAATTTTCTACCAGAAATTTCTCTAGCGGTTTGGGAATTGGGGTAACCTTACGTTCGGTCTCATGCTTTGGCAATCAAAATGATTTATTTTGACCGGACGCATTTGGTAACGTTAATCGGAATTTTTGTTTTTTAATGCAGGAACTCGGATCGTCCCTTTGTCGAGATTCCGATGCGGCGAAAAATCGCGAAGAACGGTTTGCCCGCACTTAGAGGAACTCGTCATGTGGGAGGAGGTTTAACGCGCTTGTTACTTTGTGCATCAGACCGTTTAAAAGGAAAATTAAGCGTTATAAGACCGAAGAAGGAAGACGCCTATGAAATTTAACGTCGAGTACGTCCTCGAGGGAAGCTGGGAATTATTTTCACTCGCCATTGTTCTTTGTCGCTCGAGACGCTGCCGTGCCGCCAGCCCATAGGACATCCCGCTGGTCGCATTCTAAATCGAACTATATTTAACCTTATCTACCGATTTCACCCCAATTTCACCTAGGAACTCTTGCCCCCGTTAGAGCCCTCGAGCTTCGGGGGAATATGCGCGCGAGGCACGCGACGAGGAGCGTCGATGCAAAATTTCACGAAACACGGGACTTAACGGCGAGGGAACCCTTTTCTCCTTATCCGTTCTTAACCCCTGGCTCGAGAATTTTTCTTTCTTTCTACCCGTAAAGATTCTTCATATTTACTCAAGTACTCTCCAATTTGACCATCTCGAAGACTCCCGCAATCCACCCATTGGCCTAGATGGAAATTAAGCCGACATAAATCTACCCTTATCTACGAATATCGCCCAAAGTTTCTCCAATAATCCATGCCACCCTTATATTTCTCGCATTAAGGTGAACGTAGAACTCTTCGATGAAAATGTCATTTTTCTTTAGATTTCAATCGACAGAATTTTTTTTCATCCTACGCAATTCACCAATGGACCCTCGGAGTACCAGGTGGAATGTCACTGATAATATGGCTGAATTAGATTTCCATTCATTTTTTTTTTTTTTACTACTCTTTCTTACCTTTTTTAACACTTTACCGACCGGAAGCCTGTTAATCGGTTTTACGATGCCCGTGATCGGCATTTACTTCCAAGTTCGCCGGTCGATAAAGTGTTAAGTTGGAATTACTTTTGTTAATGGACGAATGGTTTTTTTTACCGGGTATCGATGTACGGAGGGCAAATTCGGAGTTGGTTTAAGACTTTGTTTTCTCTTACGAGCTGTTGGGTTAATCCTCCTAATTACGCTTTACACCGAGTTCTCGTATGCAGCTTGAGGTTGCAATCGGGGAAGGTGCACCGCGTCAGCCAGACCCCTGGGCGCCAGCCAGACAAGGAACACCCCGTACGAGTGTACGACCGTACGAGAGTATGAGCGGCATTCTAAATTAGGCTAAATATAGTTCCACCACGGACTCACCTGCGGACTTTTCCAACCTTACCTTACCGTTCAAACTTTGAGCTCGTGACGATTATGCACCCGAGGCACGCAACGCCTTTGCGGGGAGCCTCTCACCTGTCGACGGCGAGACCGACTCTTTTTTTTCTCTCTCTTTGTTTTAAACAAAGTAAAGCCAGACTTGGTTAAATTTCTCCCACCTGCGAACGATCGAGCAGTCTTTAAGGATTTATTAAAATAATATGAATAGATTTAACCTAGTCTCTATGGTTTGTTTAAAGAGGTCGATATTTCCTTTCTGCAGAATTGAGAAGTTTAGAAGTGATCATTTGACGGTCTACTTGATCGATTATCTTTTTTCGGTGGTTATCAAAGTTGGAAGATATAGCGAAAATGAAAAACTGTTGCCGTAGATACTACTATCTCCTACTTACAACGGATTTGTGTATAAATAGAGGATTGATTACTAATTTTACGAGGACAAATGGCCGCTTAGTCGGATCAACTGTGTCCGTTGTATCCGTATGAATTGTTCTCGCTATCAGATTCTCAAGTGAATTTGAGTAGTTGTCTGCAATTGGAGTATTCCGTTGAGAAATGGTACTCGGTATGCTTTCCAAGTTGAATTGTTAGGGCAACGAAGTTACACCATTTGCTCCGAGAATAGAATGAGAAACGCGCCAGTTGTAATTCTGAGTAAATACATACAGTCTCAATTAACTATTTGTCGTGGAGTTATCGGGTCTCCGCAACTAGTAAAAGTCAATTCGTAAATAGTTACCAAATTACCTAACCGAAATCGAGCGATCGCGAGACCATTCCGACGTTATTAGCAATCCCTTCCGAATTTATTCCTCTATCGAAAGTGACGGCCTCTGGAGTATCTGTTATCATAATAAATTAATGGGGCAGTTACGTCACTCTGTCACGTTGTCGTTTATTAATCGACCCACGTTCTGCCCAAATATCTATATATTTAACAACCAATATATTACTTCTATACATATTTATCGACGGATCGGTTTGCCATAAACTATTTGCCTGAGATATTAAACAACCGACATTTTCAAAGGCTTACTCCTGGCAATTACGGATCCAAGACGAAAAAGATCTACAAGCCCTGTCTCTCGACTTAAGAAATAAATCAGCACGCCGAACTTCTTACTCAATTAATCCACTTCCTTACCATCGAACATCTTGCGAGTTTATAGATCGCTTGAAACTTCCTTGAAGTTGAAGTTTCTAATTCAACTCCTCGCGAGGAAATTACTTTTATCAGAGGACTTACAGCCGCGACTTCGCGATATACTCGACGCGTATTTATTTAAACATTTTTCCTTTAAATGCAATTTCCTACTCTTTAATTCGTCGTGTGAGTACGTAATCTCAATACGGAATGCCTGCGTAATATATATCGCGATAACTCGGAAATACGCACGCGGTTTGTTTGATTAGATATTCTTGTTGGTCCCATGACCACTTCCGGTGCATGAGTGTATTAACTCTCGTTACAGTCATTTTTAGGGAAAAATCCGTCTCGTTAGTAGAAGCTCGTCCTCGCTTCCGAGACTTTTCAGGAATTCCGGGTAATTTGGATTTTTTCTCCAGTTTTTTTAGACGCGCATCCTATCTCGTTAACTTTGCCTCGTAAATTTCGATTCACGTCGGACCTCGGTCACTGCAATATTCGTCGCAATATCCGCCGAGACAATGATACTTTGTTGGGTATTTGCTTCCCGACGATTTATGGGCCGTTCGTCCGTCGGATAGGTCCGATCAAATTAATCTGTAAAGTCGTTCGAAATCGCGGAACCAACTGCGACCCGATAGCGTCGTCCTGAATAGAAATATCTCGTATCTCGTAATTTCATGCGCGAATCACGCGTGCTCACGCCTACGAGGAGACTGCAGTCGTGCTTTCAATTAAGCTCCTTGACTTAACAAAGTCGACGGTGCATCGGCTGGACCGTCGAATTGACGAATTGACGATTGTTCCCGGCGTGCGACGTGTTATCAGTGCACTTTCACGGCGAAACCTGAAGATTTCTGTACGACTTGAATTTCGATCGAATTAACTCGACCTTATCATTAGGTCGATCAATTTATTTACATCGTGGCACCATTACAGGATTCTAATTCTTCTGACTGGATTTTTTTAGTGTACATTTCCAATCAGATGATACGCAATCATGCCGCTGCGACCATTTATGAATAATTTCATCCAACGCAGGGCTAATCGATTTACGTCAGATCTGATTAGGGTGACGATTGAATTCCCGATTATCACCTCACCCGCACGATTTTACTATCGCCACACACAGGGGGAATTAATATCGGACATTATTCAGTGAAAACCAGGGTTTTACTCCGGAGATCTGATAGCGAGGTTTTCCTTTTTTATGGGAAGTTTAACACTCATTTGCATATTCTCGCGTCAGACGGCTGTCGCCAGGAAGTGCCTATATTTATTCCCATAGGTTTTGTTCACCGTTGATTGTGTCACTTGGTCGAAAATTCTTGTACAAATAATGGTATTCAGTACTTGTCGGATTTCGTGTAAATACCGGTTACTTAACGAATGAGAAAAAACGTGTAATCGCGACGTAACAGGTCCTATATACGTTCTTGATAACTGCTCGATGACGAAGGATCGCATTCGTTACGTCACTGATAACAATTTCACCCTCTTTCACGAAGAAAGTCAACGCATTGACTTGACCGTGACGTCAGGGATCATGCTCCGAATTGCATTCAACTCCACCATTAGTCTAATGTACAGTGACAATTAGGAATCCGAAACAGCTTAGATAAAATGAACTAATCTCTAATACGTAACGGGCGATTTCATTGATTACGCACCCGGCCTAGATAAGCGCTCGTAAACGGGAGACATTCGTTTAGGTCCGCGGTCGGCCGTTAATTGAAAATTCATGCCTCCAGCAGCGAAATCCTCGGCTGGCCGTCGTTTACACGGAATTGCACTCGACTTCCGCTCCCGCGAGGAGACTCTCGATAAATCGTGATAATCCGCCGTTCGGGCGAGGTGTCGACCTTTTTCCAAATCGTAACTTTGGCCCCAGCTCGACAATCGAAATCCGTGGTATTAGGGATTTTGAACCGACCTCTTGCTCGGCTCGTTTACTTTTCCCTTGGGTTATTTTAATGGCGTCGTTTAATAACAGTCGTATTGCGAGAATGCGCGCAAAGTGGCCGCCATGTTTACTCGTAAGAGATGTAAAAAGAGAACGAGTCGGATCGCAATGCTTAGGCCCGGAGAATTTCACCGAGAGAATGGGAAGTACTTCGGTCCGTTTTTGGCGGGGTAATCTGGGATTTTAATTTTAGGGTGCAATTTGTGGACCTCTTATTCAATGAACGCTCGTCTTCGGTTGGCTTCCTAATTTTTCTATTTATTTCCTCGCGCGTCCTCGTATGTCGATATTTCGGATGTTTTGTGCAACGCGACTAATTCCTCTGAATTCACTTGAAAATCTAAGGTAACCGGCGTTTCATCTACTCGGAGAAAGAATTCGATGTACGGGGGGAAAAAGGCAGAAGAACGTAGGAAGTCTCGTTTTCCCATCCAGGAGTCTGGAACGAATTCCCATCTTTCAGGCCCTACATTTAAAAAATCGATAAAAACGCGCAGAGAGTCCTTTCGCGATTACTGTCTGCGACTTCTTTACGAGCCCCCTCCCCTCGTAAGGTTTGACGTCACGACACTCATGCAGTGCCGAACAAAGCGATTTTTGCACTTCAAAGAGTGGCAAAAAGCAGCCCGCCGAGCACTTTTAGAGAGACCCGTCCGGGAAAACTCGCGAATGTGGATCACCGACCACGAACTGCTCGCTTCGTTTTATCGGCCGGCAGTTTTTTGTCTTCTTCTTTTTTTCTTTTTTTTCAAATTCTAGCCGGGAAGATAAAAAACGAGCCAGGCCCGACTTCCGTTTCGCGGACCAGGGAGAAATTCGCACGTTCGCGAAGTCTTCGGTGATTCGAACCATCGTCAGAAATGATTGATGCTCAACGTTCCATTCCATTCGATATTGATTTCCTTTAGCGTGCTCAGATGTGCCTTATAGGAATATGTCAGCATCTTGACAGCCTGACAGTTTGTAGATATTATTTTCCACCGTATTTACTGCGCCGCGGCAGGAGTGGAAAAATGAAAGACTTTCGACCCGCGACATTATTGCCTATCGGTTCTCGAAATAACTCCGAGTAATCTTAATTTCCTTCTAAATCGACGGAGAATTTCACAAATGTTAAGGAGACAAAAGTCAAGATATATTTCACTTGAAAGTATCTGCGGCAGTCCGTAATTTCTGAAATCTCGTGGTTATGTACAATGTGGAATGAGAAATTGATCAACGTTTGAAAATAATTCTTTAAGAGCTTGATGAATTCATTCGTTCTATGCCGTCTACCAAGAATCAATGGGATTGGGGTTGTCGTTCCACAATTACTGTCTATGAACTCTTTGAGTCCCTCTTTAGGCTCTGACGTCAGGACATTCATGTGTCAAACAGACCTACGTCGATACTTCAAAGGGAGGGTGTAGAAAAGTAATCTGACACGCATTTTTTTTCGAGAAACTTGAATGAGTTGTCAAGGCAACGAAGAAAGTGCCTATTTATACCGCCGACCAAAAACCGGCATAAGAGATCAAAATGGCAAAAAATATATCTTGCGAATCGCTTTCATCAAAAATTAGACTTTGCATATTTTTTCCTATTCTACCTTTACACATTTTTCTTTTTTAATTAAATTTCAATCCTCACACATCAACGGCAATTTGATAGAGTGATACCGCTAAGAAGATAGAAATTAATGAGTATTAAATTAATGCTCACTCACGAATATTATGAGGAACGTGGATTATGCCTTTTAAATGGCAATCAACGAGATCCTGATATTTAAAAAATAGTCAAACACCCGCAAAGTGTACATTGCTCGCTGAAAGTAAATAATGAACGAGATCTTTCAGATGGTCGGTTTTATCGGTGCACTAAGGAGACCTGTGATAACATTTTTTTTGTGGCATTTAAAACGTTCGGCATTTTCTATCCTCGTACGTTACTTCCGCGTTGGTTCTCTTAATATTTTCTTCCAGCGTACAGAGAGTCGACAGAATAGACAATTGAACGACGATCGATATCGGCCGATAGTACTCGTGCAACCGCGCTATTCACGGGTATTTATACGGCTGCCTAATGACGTTCCTTTTCTTTCAGTCGATACCGGAAGTGATCGTTATCCCGACTGACATCACTAAATAAAGGGCTCGAGGCCAAAGGCGAAAATTCAATCAAACTGACGAATTGGGTGTTTTGAGGGGAAAAGAAAAAAAATTGCATAACGTCAATTAATGCCTTCGGAAATACGCATTACGTCTACAAATTTCATCCGGAATTGGTTGAACCCGGTGAAAGGGAAAAGTCACGCCCTTGTCATTTTTAACAACAGTAATTCCTATATAAAGAACGATTAAGGTATAGTGCCTCAAAACGGATAAAAGTTTCGAGCGTTTAACGCAGGAATTTGAAAGGGATCCGTTTCTGCGTAAAATACGGCAGAAATAAACCAATAAAAAAACATCCTATCAACTAATTCAATTACACTAACGATTGGAGAATTGTGGATGAATTGTAGCTGTGAATCGTTTTTACGTTAGGTTGTAAAATGTCTTCAGGAGTTCCCTTAATTTTATTTCATTTGCATATCTCGAAGAATTTTGTTCATTTAGGTCTATGATGTCCACGTATATTATGTTTTCAAAGCAAAAAAAAGAGAAATCAGCCAAGAAAGTCGCCTCAATCACCATCGCAACCTTCAAGTTTTGTTAATTTTACCAATTGAATTTATTGACTCACCGTGAAAAGTGCATGATGATTTTTGGTTGACCCCTTTTTTCAGCATGGCCGCTCCGATTCGTACAGGGTCGCCACGTTGCCCAACATTCGCGATGACAACAAAACCGCCGACGGAATGTACAAGGTATAATGATGAGAAAGAAAAAAAAGGAAACGGAGAAGAATGAAGTAAATCCTGCTGTCGGTGATGGGCTTGCTTTCTGGGAATTCTGATCTTAAAAGTGGCTACTGCTTGAAGAGAACTCGAACGCTCAGGGTCGGCTCTCGAAACTGGCCTCGAGAATCTCCACCTTCCAAAATCGATTTCTTTTCTGCTCCTTCAGATCCATATCTTTCCACTTCCTCGAGCCGTACATCCTTCCTCCTTAAAATAGAAGAAAATTACTCTCGACTTCTCCCCATCATTTTGACTGAAACTATTATTCCTCCAAACCACTGTACTGCTTTTTTCCCCTCTAACTCAAAATTTTCTTATTTAATATTCCTGGCCAATATTCCTGCAACATATCGCGGATCTTATGTCCCACTTACATCCCTTCAACTTGTATACATGATCTGGGGAAATGCTTTCTTAAGCTTGTCTATCCTCTTGGCACTTAATTCTTGTAATGGTTTGACGTTTCGGAAATCTCTGCGCAGGCTTTACTACGGCACTTGGTCTTTCAAAGTTGGTCTTTCTGGTATCCTTGGTCGTTCTTCCTCTTGCAGCTGACTCTCTGATGGTTGGTTCTCTTTCTTCTAAATCTCTCGTCGTTCTCTTCTTACTTCTACAGTCGTCGGGTCTCTTCCATCTAACTTTCCGCCAATAATCCCACATCTTCGTCGTCGGTACTTCCACTTTCAGCTTTCTGAGCGTCGACCCTCCTGTCTCTAACATCTCGGTCGTCGATTCTACTTTTAACACTTGACTAACCCCCGAGATGTCCGACATACCGACTCTTCGACTTGGTCTTCCAGTTCACGCTAAACTTTCCGGCGAGCTCTTTCGAAACGCTGGAACAACTACGATAATTACCCTCACTAACATTGTGTGTCGAGTGCGCAAGTACTTTGCGCCCGAGAAGTGCCAATTATGTAGGTTACACGAGTACACCCGTCCACGTGCATGTGCACGGGTGTACTTGGTCGGTACCACCTTATGTAACGAATGTGCAAAAAACCGTACTCGATGCTTCTCTCCTTCACGATTGCACGCATTTCCTCGCGTCGACTCTTGATCGAGGAAATATCTTAATTACGCGCAAACTACGAAACAAAGTAAAGTCAACTGCTTTCGAGAGAATCCGAAAGAAGTCGTTTTAAGTTAGAAATAAAGGCAAGATGCTTCGCGAGTTTCCTGGACTCGAGGAAAGGCGTTCCGCACTCTGCGATTAGAGTCGAACGACTGTCAACGTCTTCCACGAGAGGGACTCGCCCCGCCTCTCCGGTTCGTCGGGCTCCTTTCAATTAAAGGGTTAACGGGGTCAATTCATTAACGGAATTATTTGTCACGTCAACCTTCGGCCGTGGCGTCGCAAAAACCAAGAGACTCGAGCCACTCTCTCGAAAGCGGTTCTCGTCCGTTCCGTTTTGGCGAATCGTCTTTCCCGGGACGGTAAAAATGTTAAAAAGGACGGCACGTTGACTCACTGTTCTCTTTGTTACGTTTAGTCGCGGCGGAAGAACCCAAAGCGGAGGGGGGACAACTTGGACGACTTGAAGCAGGAGTTGGACATCGACTTCCACAAAATCTCCGCGGAGGAGCTCTACCAGCGATTCCAGACACACCCTACAAACGTGAGTAACTTTTCAATTAATGCATCGGCATTATCATTTGCGATTCAAAAATCGGCACCCACGCCGAATTTTCTGTCACAAAATAATGTATCTCTTGTTTATGTATCGCCCGATTTCGGGTAGTCATCCAACAGGGAATTTTATTTTTCGATCAGCCTAATTTCTTTTGCCATGCAACGGGAATTTCATTAATCCGAAATGAAGAAATCCCGATTAAGAAATTTCACGTTAATCGCGATTGATGGAATCAGCCTTGGGGGCGGGAAAGGTCGTAGTAATCCATATCGATGCTTCGAATTTGCAGGGCCTTAGCCACGCGAAAGCAAAGGAGAACTTCGAGAGGGACGGGCCGAACGCGCTGACGCCTCCGAAGCAGACGCCAGAATGGGTCAAGTTCTGCAAGAACCTCTTCGGGGGCTTCGCTCTCCTCCTGTGGATCGGCGCGATCCTCTGCTTCATCGCGTACTCGATCCAAGCCACGACGAGCGAGGACCCGAACGACGACAACCTGTACCTGGGCATCGTCCTGGCGGCGGTGGTGATAGTGACGGGCATCTTCTCCTACTACCAGGAGAGCAAGTCCAGTAAGATCATGGAATCGTTCAAGAACATGGTGCCGCAATTTGCGACCGTCTTGAGGGAGGGCGAGAAGCTGAACCTGAGGGCGGAAGAGCTGGTCCTGGGCGACGTGGTCGAGGTCAAGTTCGGCGACCGGATCCCGGCCGACATCCGGATCATCGAGTCGCAGGGCTTCAAGGTCGACAACAGCTCGCTGACCGGGGAGTCCGAGCCCCAATCGAGGTCTCCGGAATTCACGAACGAGAACCCCCTGGAGACGAAGAACTTGGCATTCTTCTCGACGAACGCGGTCGAGGGCACGGCCAAGGGCGTCGTGATCTGCTGCGGCGACAACACGGTCATGGGCAGGATCGCCGGTCTGGCCTCCGGCCTGGACACCGGCGAGACCCCCATCGCCAAGGAGATCCACCATTTCATCCACCTCATCACCGGCGTCGCGGTCTTCCTCGGAGTGACCTTCTTCGTCATCGCCTTCATCCTCGGCTACCACTGGCTCGACGCGGTCATCTTCCTCATCGGTATCATCGTGGCTAACGTGCCGGAAGGTCTGCTGGCCACCGTCACGGTGTGCCTTACCCTCACCGCCAAGAGGATGGCCTCCAAAAACTGCCTGGTCAAGAACCTCGAGGCCGTCGAGACTCTCGGCTCCACCTCGACCATCTGCTCCGACAAGACCGGGACCCTGACACAGAACAGGATGACGGTGGCTCACATGTGGTTCGATAACCAGATCATCGAGGCCGACACCACGGAGGACCAGTCCGGAGTCCAGTACGACCGAACCAGTCCTGGATTCAAGGCCCTCGCCAAGATCGCCACCCTCTGCAACCGAGCCGAGTTCAAGCAAGGTCGGTTCCCCGCCCGGTTGTTTCTCGGCTTGCTCCTTGTACCGCGACTCGTGATTAAGGCTAATCTTAATTACGTTAGATATGTGCCGCGAATCGCATCCTTGGTGTGACACGTCTTGACTGTACATTAACGTCGTGATGATTCTATTGTTCAATATAAATGACTAAACATTTTGCCTGACGCTGTTATAGGTCAAGAGAAGAAGCCGATCCTGAACAGGGAGGTGAACGGAGATGCGTCCGAAGCTGCGCTTCTGAAGTGCATGGAACTTGCCCTCGGTGACGTGATGGGCGTCAGGAAGCGCAACAAGAAGGTCTGCGAAATTCCGTTCAACTCGACCAATAAGTATCAGGTCTCCATCCACGAGTCCGACGACCCCAAAGACCCTCGACACCTTCTGGTGATGAAGGGCGCCCCCGAGAGGATCCTGGACCGGTGCTCGACCATCTTCATAGGTGGAAAGGAGAAAGTCCTCGACGAGGAGATGAAGGAGGCCTTCAACAACGCTTACCTCGAGCTCGGTGGTCTCGGGGAGCGTGTCCTCGGGTTCTGCGACTTCACCTTACCATCCGACAAGTTCCCCGTTGGGTACAAGTTCAACTGCGACGACCCCAACTTCCCAGTTGAAGGTCTCCGCTTTGTGGGTCTCATGTCCATGATCGACCCGCCCAGGGCTGCGGTGCCGGATGCGGTGGCCAAATGCCGATCCGCTGGTATCAAGGTCATCATGGTCACCGGCGACCACCCTATCACTGCCAAAGCCATTGCCAAATCCGTCGGCATTATCTCTGAAGGTAAATTCCCTCTAGAACCACGTAAATCGTTTATCACTCCCCGTAATCGAATTTCTATCATTAACGATTCCCTTAAATAGGATGCTGCGTCAACCTACTGAGACCCGGATTGCTTCTTTTCATCTCTTCGGAGCATGCCGTAATCGAATTGTAATTTGAGCGATTTTCTCTATCAGGTAATGAAACTATCGAAGACATCGCCCAGCGCCTGAACATACCTGTATCCGAGGTGAACCCCCGCGAAGCCAAGGCTGCCGTGATCCACGGAACCGAACTCAGGGAACTCAACTCCGATCAGCTGGACGAGATTCTCAGGTATCATACCGAAATTGTGTTCGCCCGAACCTCGCCCCAGCAGAAGCTCATCATCGTCGAGGGGTGTCAGCGTATGGGTGCCATCGTGGCTGTAACCGGTATGTATAAAATGGGAAGAAATCTGTATTACCAAGCAACCTTAGTGACAAATATCAGGTACTTGGGCGTTGCGCATTTGTCCTCTCTTAACGATATATCCCTAATCAATAAATTTTCGCCCTGCGATGACGAAATTGGCTCTCGGTTTTATAAATTCTATAGGTAACTCGGTACCCCTAGATATGAAATCACCAAGCTAGAAACTAAGAATTTAACCGTTTATTTATCAATTTCCGTTCGTCTTGTCAAAGTCGGCAATTATGGAGTCCATTGATTACACTTGACTGAAGGTATCGATTTTCCTTAGGCGACGGTGTGAACGATTCCCCGGCCTTGAAAAAGGCGGACATCGGAGTCGCCATGGGTATCGCCGGGTCAGACGTCTCGAAGCAAGCTGCCGACATGATTCTGCTGGACGACAATTTCGCCTCGATCGTCACCGGTGTCGAGGAGGGACGTCTAATTTTCGATAACCTGAAGAAGTCCATCGCCTATACCCTCACGTCCAACATACCGGAGATCTCGCCTTTCCTGGCTTTCATCTTGTGCGACATCCCTCTGCCGCTCGGTACCGTTACCATTCTCTGCATCGATCTGGGAACCGACATGGTAAGTCAACGACATGGCATGGAGATCCTTATTAATCTCGAGAACCGATTCCCCCAGACTAGAAAGATCGTATTCGACGGAGGATGACGATGCCCTCCGATCGGGTGACCTCCCTATTCGGGAAAGAAATCGGTCCTCGACTCCACATAATCTCTCTCAACAGATTTTCAGGAACCTCTCGCATATATTTCTCATACATGTCCCATATACATCGATTAATCTCTTAAGTTAGTATAACCCTTATTTCGAAATAACGTCCCTCGAGCTGGCTACGAGCCTACAGAAACGCCAACGACGTTCCCTCGAAGAAGGCAGAGCAGGACCCTGACATTTGAGGTGGTTCCCTGATCGACTCAAACCTGGAATGCTGATTGGCAGGTACCTGCCATCTCTCTGGCGTACGAGCATGCGGAATCGGACATAATGAAGAGGAGACCTCGGGACCCGGACCACGACAACCTCGTCAATGAAAGGTTTCTCGAGCCCGAGTTGGCAGCAGTAGCGAGAGAGCAAAGCCCACCGATAACCATTTCCAATGCTTCTTTGACACGTAACAGCAGATTCGCTGCAGTAGTGCCAGGCAGAGCTCCTGCGCGCAGCTGCGAAGGTCAGCTGCAGGCGTAGCAGATGTATATAGCGTCGGTGCCTTAGATAATGGAAATGGAGCTAATTCCCAGTAGATATTTCTCTCGGCTCTCCAGGATGGATTGACCCCCAACCATCGTATACCCAGGAGTTGGCCAACTTTCGCAAATGATTATCTTTTTATTCCCTCAAGGACTAGGCTACTCCGGGTTGCGATGCGCATCCCAGGGTACCTTTGGTCTCATTTTCCTTAAGGATCTTTATTTCCAGGACCATGAAAGAGTTGCAGTTTCCTGGGAACAATCTGCTCGACGTATCTATCCACCTCGTGAATCTCCTCCGATTCTCCCGTCACCCCCTTGTACCGCCTTCTTCCACCGATCACCGTTCTCCATTGTGTCGCATCGTTTAATTTATTTCATTTGATTTGCCAGATATCCCGACAATTAGCCGATGCGCGAGGATGCTGAACGATCGCGCTCGATTGGTCCTGAGAGTCCTCGATCCTTTGGGCAGCCCCGGGGAGAACTCTCAGCCGGATTTGTCCACGTTCAGTGTCCTCGCCTCGGAGCAATCACGCCCGATCATGTAACGGCATTGTTATTGAGCTTGTTGATAATATGACGTCAGGTACCCGCCATCTCGCTAGCCTACGAGGAGGCAGAGAGCGATATTATGAAGCGACAACCACGAAACCCCTTCACTGACAAGCTAGTTAACGAAAGGTAACACATTACACCATACGAAATCCACACGGCACACCGAGGTCCCTCGATGGAAAGAGTCGCCGCGACCGTGGCTGACTCTGAATCTCGATCTATCGATCTCGGATCGGCCTCGTTTCCAATAGATCCTTCAGAAAATAATTTATCCAAAACGCAAGAAAAAGAAAATAGAATTGATAAGGATAAAGTTTTACTCTTGGGATGATATTGAGAAGTGTCATGGAAGTGGATCTCTCTTTTATTATCATTATTTTTCTTAAATAATGGGGATTTAATTCAGAGATCGAGGGGAACTCCGAAAGGAAAATCCTTGACCTCGTCGCGGTGACTCTGGCCTGGTCGACCTTGACCGTACACTATTTATTAATATCCTATGGTTATACTTAGTAGTTAGTTATTCTATTTCATATTGTCTTCCTTTAAACTCAACACCGAGAAAGCACACTCGACATCACCTATATTGATCTCTTTCTCTTTTTTCTCTTTCTATCTTTTTTCGCCCGTCAATCGATACCCACGTATGACAGGGGTTTTTGTACGGGGTTCGACCGATTTGCGGGCAAATTAGTCCCTACATTTTGATTTTTTTTTTTTTTTTATTAACTTGATTCCTGTATTTTTCTTCCTCGGAATCAAGGCTTCTCTCTCACGACGGTAGATCCTGTCTTGGTAGAATTTCTTACAATACAAAAAGTCACTGTTAAGTAGACTTCTGTCATTTTTTTTACCGACATTGAAACGTGCTATTGTGTCGAAGTGCCTGAATATTATGTGAATTAAGTAAGGGAGTAATTTGCTCCGCCGGTATATAAAATTAATTAGAGTTACGTGGTGGCTTACACGGTGCAGGGAAACACAGAGGGTTACAGTCGAAGGATATTATTTAAGAGAGACAACGATATATCCAGTTCTAAGGACGACAACCCCCACTATATTCCCACTTTTACTCTCACTATTCTCCACAGAAATGCTATTCTACTGGCCGAAATTGCTCGTTCAAGATTTTTTTTTTCCCCCGAAAATCTGAAAGATATCTAGGTACCCGACTCCCGTAAGGAAAATCAACGATTAAAAATTACTTCTTTTTAGTGTAAATAAAAAAAAAAAAGAAAGGTCTCGAACGAACAATCGTCGAGCCATCTCGATGATTTCTCTTCTTTTCGCGAACAGTTCACCAGACGGTTCCACGATCGTGAAAAAGCTCATCATCGGTTAGGGTGTAATTTCATTTGTCAAGGTAAGCCATCTCTCTTTCTTTGATCATGCTCTCCTTTTGTCCAGGGTCCCAGGACACCGTCTCATTACCCCATGATCGCTTCTAATCGTCGCAAGAAGCCGACCGAAAATTGATTTTTTTCAAGTAATCCTCTGTCATTGACTTCTATGAATGAAAATTAAACAACTACGATCGCGTCAGCGAGTGACAACGTTATGGGGGAAAAACAAAAAAAGAAACAACAGGACGCAAGATCTCTAGAAAGAGAGACCATAGGCTCGATTCGCATGTCCGTACTCCTCTGATCCGCATTTCACCCATTGTCTCTCCCTGTCTAAATTTTTTCTCTCATTGACCTGTGCCTCTTAAGCCATCTCTCTTTCTCATTCTCACTCTCTATATTTTTCCCTACGAATTTTGCCACCTGCCCGCCGGTCGTACCGAGAAACACCCCAAACTAAATAGGATCCCTAAAATCACTCGGTAAATCCTCCGGTAACTCGAGGACTTCATCGGAACATCCGAAGTTTCCCTGAAAGACCTAAAATGGGGTCGCATAAAATGAGAATGAAATAAAAAAAAAATAGGGGATAAATCGGTACGACCTCGTAGGGCCGTCTTAACTATCACGTCTACGTTGTACTTCGTATTCTGGTTTCCTTGAGACGAATTATGCCTAGTCTGTGCCCCTCTAAGTCTTTCAGCCTCCCCACCAAATCCTCGGCTGTCTTTGGCATCGGTCCAGGGCGTTCTCCCGCTATGCCTCGCAGAAAGGACCGAAATTCACCCTCGATTCCACCGGAGGTCCCGCTTCCGACGCCCCTGGCTCCCACGGCGAAAGAAGGGGGATCGGCCCCGTATAAACGTAAAAGCGTATGCAAATTACACCTGACCGATTACCGGTGGAATCGGCGGGGTCGTCCCTGAACATTGTGGAATTGCTCGTGTTACGTAACTCGTCTCGTGATTCGTCTGGCCGTGTGTGTAAATCCGTCATGTCGCTGGTGTCACGTGTGACTTGTCAGCGTTCCATTCGGCCCGGAAGAATTTAACCGAAGGCCGAGAATCGAATCTAGAGGGAGCGAGCCGAAATTCTCGGAAAATCGGGAAACTCGAGAGAAATTGAGGGATTTTAGGATACCCGGAGAAAATTGGCCTTACATCGTCGAGGGCGCCACGGTTACCTCCTCGTCCTTGATCCTTCCTTACCGACTGTACCAATGTCAAAAGTTATGATAATATGACCCGTTATATATTCAACCCTCGTTGTTAGTTGGTTTTAGAGTCGGGTAGCAAATCCATCCAGCTACGTATGTACATATAGACCTGTAAATATAAATCTGTATGCACCTAACCGTACGCGTATACCTGGAACGCGTTTAACCCTTCCGGAGCATTTTCGCCATCTTGGTCGCTTATTTTCAACGAATGCGTGTACACGGATTTTTTACGTCCTCGCTAGACCTTCGTTCTTTCTATCGTGAACCAACGTCACTGGTTAAGGGAAGACGCGGTCTCGGGGGTTTCCTCAATTTGCACAATTTCCTGCTTGTGGCTGCATCATCTCGCGCTGTGGCCTGCCACTCTTCGATTTCAGATGTTCTCTCTAGCTTCGAAAGATGTGTTTCACCAGACTCTACGACAGTCTGAGGACAGGGATCGATCTCGTCCCGGCATGGCTTGTGGCGTCCCCGAAGCTTTGACAATTCAATTTTCAGAATTTGGCTCGCAGCTTTAATCGAATCGTGTTCCAGGTATACATGTACTGTTCAGTGCCTGTATAACGTTTATATATCTTATTTATCACTACAACTATACAGCCACCATTACTATACTATTTACCATTGTTACCTCTACCACTGTCACAGCTGTACTGCCTCTACTATTGTTACTGTGCTGCCGTTTACTTGCTCTAACGATATCTCTTACCACCTCTACGATGTATATGTACATGGATATGTACCTACCACCGCAAGGCACCTACGATTGGCCGAAACATTTTCTTACAATTCTTTCTAACAATTCTTTTCACAGTTTTATCATTATATTCTGTAATGCGCTGCCTACGCCGCTAACTTCCACCCCTCTACGAAGCGATTTTTTTAAGGGCTCGATTAACTAGGGATCTAGATTGAGGGAAACGGGAGACTTCGGAAGCTGTGTTCCGATGGAGCATTGCTTTTCTGAATGTGACATTTTTTTTTTTTAATTATTGCAGTCGTCAAACTCCTTGTAATCGGTTTTTATACCTAAAGCACTGGCCGTACGATCCATGTCCTGAAAGAAATTTGTATACTGAGAAACAATTAATTGTATTAAGTTATCGGGCATACTTGTTTACAATTTCTGAATTTGCTGGTGTATATTTTGGATCAATCTAAATACATCATTGCTGACATCGGAACATAGCTGGAAACCGAGAAATGTGAATTAGAAATCAGATCCAAGGAGCGATGTCGCGAAGTAAAATGCGGAAGTACGTGGATAAATAGCAATTAACGTAACTCGAAGAAAGAAAAAAAAAAGAATGTAATTGAAAGGAGAACGTTCTAAGTCGTATTCCTGTAATTTTGAGTTAACCGCAATTGCTATATTATAGAATATAATATTGCTACGTAATAATAAGCAATTGACCAAGAATCGTAGATAGGAAAATCGTCGCAACGATGGCATGGAAATTTCACGGATTTATTCGACCTTATTCTTTACCCTTATTTAGTGTGACAGAATTAAGAAACACGGTAAAACTACTCGAAGGAAATCGTAGCCAGGAATTTAAAGGCATTTTACTCCGCGACATCTCAGAGGAACGAATCGCAAGGGCGGAACGCAGTTGCAATTCCTTCGGTACTCTCGAAAGTTCCCACGATAAGAAAAGGATCTTCCCTTTCTTGTCGAGGCGGACTTCCGCTTCTCGAATGGCACGAGATAATTGTCCACGCTCTCGCCGCGTCAGTGCGCGACCGCTCCGCCATCTTTTCCGAGTTATTACTTCTTCTTTTTTAATGTTTATACCGTCAGAGATCAATCGTTACTTCGAATAACCCACGGGATAGAAAAAGAAAGTTTTCCCAAGAGATGCAAAGAGCGCTTTGGCACTGACTCGCGCGGCCGTGAGATTTTCACCCATGTCACAGAAAGGGCGCATTTAGGGCAGAGGTGAGCATTGACGTGAGATGACATAATGTTGAGAAATCGCTAGAGGGACTAATGATCGATCAGGAAGACCGGAGCGGACTCGAGTAGATGTCGCCTCGTATGCGCCCTTACGACTCCCCGATTTCTTGATACTTGTGATGACGGTGTATCGCTCGCATGTCGCCGATCGGGTCTTCCAACATTTTTTCTAATCGATCCGGTGGATGGCAGGTGCCGGCCATCTCACTAGCCTACGAGGCACCGGAGTCCGACATTATGAAACGGCAGCCCCGCGATCCTTACAGAGACAATCTTGTTAACCGAAGGTGGGTTCTCACTCTGCCCACCGTGCACATAGCACCCCCATGCATCCCCGAATCACCGACTCTTTACCCATGGAAACCGAATCTTGCTTTTCAACCAGACCGGAGGGTAGCCAAACTCGGACCGGTCCGAAAATTGCTGAATCTCCTGATATCTACAAAAAGTCGAAAGAAAAGCAGCAAGTGCAAAAATAGAAAACGCGGGTATAATTGGAAATCGGTGAAAACTACGCATAATCGTATAATTGTATTACGAACGACTCGAGTTTCATATTGAATTAAAAAGATTTTGTTTCAGATTTTTTTTTTTTTTTTTTTTCATCCGTAAAAGTACAATACGATATCGTGGCGCTCGCGGTAACATTGATAAGAGAGGAATTTACGCGTGGATCGGATCGATGCTCTGATAATCGAGAAATCTTATATCGTTTGGCTGCTCGCCGACGAAATTAATGGCACCGCGTGGATTCATTCAAATGGCCACGGAAACATATTGCATGATTTATTTTTAAATTCCGATTAAATCAAGAATTACATTTTTCTATCATTTTTATAATCGTGACGGGAAAAATTACTATCACGAGCGTTTTCGCAGAACTTGTCAATCGTTCAATATTTTTGAATTTCTTTTCTCTTTGGGACATAATACATTGGCATCTATAAAAAATGTCTTCCCAATTCCTATTTGGAAGAACAGTGTTCGGAATGAAAAACGGCGATACAAACAATCAGCAATTAAGCTGTTTGTTTGAATACTAATTGCATCTACCATGCGGTGCCTAGTACATGCAAAACTAAACACGTGACATACATTAACTCACAGCGCTACTTTTTTTTTTTGTTCCTTAGGATCTTAATAACAATTAATGGCACGGCAAAAATTAGATCTAAAGCTGTGGCATGCACTGAAACGTTCTAGAATCATCTGAGCAATGAACAATTTCGCCCAGCACATACAAAGTCTCGCTCTCGAAACATAAATTGTACTGATTGTTAGAATACTTAGTCGTTAGCCGGAATGATCTGTTTAGTCATAGATTTTGTGTTACTTAACGGAATGCCAAAATGCGCAAATGATTTTTTTTTTTTTTTTAAAGCGTGCATGGCCAAGGTAACTCCGCAGCCAATATGCCGATCTGTTTACTGTGTACTGACTTCTCTGGACAATTATTCGCGTACTTTGACTCTTGCCAACCTACTCTTATCTCTTCTTCAGCCATCGATACGAACCTCACTTCTGATCTCCTACAACTCTGAATAGTCCTAAGGTACTGCTTCCACTCTGTCACCAACTCTATATTACCTCCTTATGTCCATGATATCAATTCTGTAAGTTCACGACTTGACGGAACCATTCAGGACGGCTACGAAAAAAATCTAACACGCAGCTCTGTAACCATGTAATGACTGACTTCGTAAGGCAATCGTTGTCCCACCGATTTGTAATAATTTTTAATATTTGTATAGGCTAATAAAACGTCTAATTGCACTAAAGAAAAAATTAAGAACATGTCAGGGCTAAGAAATGCCTACAAAGAAGATATTTGCCCGTTTTGGAGGATACCTCACATTTTCTTTATGGCTTACATTGCTGACAAGAAATGATTTTGCAAGCACTCGTAATTTTGTCCATTTATGAGCGTAGTCTTCTTAAACGAGTGAATTTTTAATATTTGTATAGGCTAATAAAACGTCTAATTGCACTAAAGAAAAAATTAAGAACATGTCAGAGCTAAGAAATGCCTACAAAGAAGATATTTGCCCGTTTTGGAGGATACCTCACATTTTCTTTATGGCTTACATTGCTGACAAGAAATGATTTTGCAAGCACTCGTAATTTTGTCCATTTATCAGCGTAGTCTTCTTAAACGAGTGAATTGTCTGATAGTCCTGGAATAATTCAAACGCGGTTATTAAAATTAAACGATAAATCTTACGAGGTCAGTCAAGCTCTAAATGTCGCCTAAAAGCGTGTGTCTCCCCTGGGAATTTTTCCGACTTACCGGGAAGACGATCGGAAAATGTACTTTCTTGCATTTTCAAGAACGTACTCGGCAATGTCGTGAAAATCTCTCAGTGATTCAATGTGGCGTGTCAGTGTGGTATGTCTAAGCATTTATCGGAGACGATTGCAAGTCCATCCATTGTCGCCGCCGGTGAGTACCCCATTTTGACTGGAAGATTCGCTAGAGCCTCAGATCTAGGTAATACATCGGTGCAATGCGACATATCCTTCGGCTTTCTAACTAACCCACATTAGGCTCACTTAGTGATAAATAATTTAGAAATTAGCGCCACACCCCGCAGTTACCCGGTTTACGGTGGACCGCGATGGCATTGTCTTATCACGGCAATACGTTTCTCTCGACAATTCACGTACACGGCAAGCAGCTTTTTACGACGAGCCATCTAAAATGAAATCGTGACCAACTTGCTCGGGTAATTCAATGATATTTAAAGTGACTCTTCAATCGTTTAAAACATTTAATGTTCGATATGTAAATAGAAAACATTTTGCTTTTAATGATCGCCGTTAATTGGTGCGCAAGTTGGTTACTCCCACTGGGGATATACCTAGGGTGACTCGTAACAGGTAACGTCTGTAATGTATCAATTTACCTGGTCGTTTTCGGCCGCATTAGTCTTCCTAGTGTTTTCGCCGTAGCTTGTTCTGTGATATATTATTTATTGGTTTGTTTAATGGCAAGCACGTAGCCTGAGCGCACATTGACGAGCCACACGACACGTGACTCCTACATACGTACACGACACACAAGTATACATACATACACCTTGCCAATGTACAGCTTGCAGAACGAGCTACACGAAAGAGTTCCGACTTCGGAAAAGGAGTCCACCGTAAACCGACATTCGCGCGAAACGGTGAGACGAGAAGAACAGAACCTAACGCTTATCGCTCTCTCTAGGCTTATCTCCATGGCGTACGGACAAATTGGCATGATCCAGGCCGCTGCTGGGTTCTTCGTGTACTTCGTCATCATGGCTGAAAACGGCTTCCTCCCGATGACCCTCTTCGGCATCAGGAAGCAATGGGACTCCAAGGCCATCAACGATCTTACCGACAGCTACGGCCAGGAATGGGTATAATTGTCATTTTCACATTTCACTATAACCCAGCTGTTCGTTTATGCGTACGTAACGAAATAATTCCCCGTAGGATTCGAAGCACTTCCTGAGCAAAAGACGATAAAAAACGTCTCTCCTTGTTCAGGGTAGTTGATTTAAAAAATATCAATAGTTTTCTGATGGACTCCCGTGGAACCTATAGAGGCCCACCAAGTAAAAAACGTCATTCCAATTATCGCATTAAGTTCGATTATTACTGGCCTTGAATAATTATAATATAACCACATTAGTAATTATTAAGGGGCTCAGAAAAATATTCTAAGAAGGTTTTGCAACTCAGGTGGTTAATGGTTACGTTGTGGATCCATGAAGCGGATAAATGAAGAGACAAACGGATATAATTAAAATCAATCGGATAAGATTAAATCTTCCTTGGTACTTATGGGTGTATTATGACGTATGGCTTTATTTCACAGACATTCAGAGACCGTAAGACGCTAGAGTTCACATGTCACACGGCATTCTTCGTATCCATCGTCATTGTACAGTGGGCGGATTTGATCGTCTGCAAGACTCGCCGCAACTCCATCCTCCACCAGGGAATGAGGAACTGGGCCCTGAACTTCGGTCTGGTCTTCGAAACGGCCCTCGCCGCGTTCCTAAGTTACACCCCGGGCATGGACAAAGGTCTTCGCATGTTCCCGCTCAAGTAAGTCTCCCCATAAGTCCGAATTCCTATCAAAAGTCTTGTCCGTCCGTGGCCTGCGCCTGACTCAAGGCAGGAGAGATCGCGACGACAAAATTAAATTTAATACATCAAGATTGATTTAATTTTTCCGCCACCGTCGACTTGGATGAATTATCTCCGTCTCCGTCGGTCTGATTAAAATCAAATACTATAATCAAAATTTACAGTCCTTTAGCGCGGGTTTAACATCCATGGAACGGACGACTCCAAATCGACGGTGGCGTGACATTGATCCCCGTTAAAAGTGTCTCGGTTTCGTTAAAAACTGGCCATCCCGTTCCACAGATTCGTCTGGTGGCTGCCCGCCATCCCGTTCATGTTGGCCATCTTCATCTACGATGAGACGAGACGATTCTACCTCCGCCGGAACCCCGGTGGCTGGCTCGAGCAAGAAACTTACTACTAGACACACGACACGAAACACGCCGTATACCCACGCAGAAGAACACACCCCCAAAAGTCACTCTCTCTCACACACACACGTTTAACATACGGGGCGTGCTACTGGGTCTATCCGTACTGTCGCGTGGATGGTCGGCGGACATTAATTAGCCGAGTCGCTTGGCATTAGGTATATTATCGCATCGAATCGAGCGACCTCGTCGTCGCCGTGGCTACAGGCTGCGAAGTGGTCGACGTGGGGCGACGGGGCCCAGGGTACGTCAGGACTCTCGCGCGTTTATCTGACACTGTGTGTGACGTATCAGGCACCGCCACGGTCCCCGTAGTCCGCGTGGACGCTCGCCCGAGCGTCGGCCCGAGGAGGAACGTCGACCCAAGGGAGACGCTCCCCCGGGTGGAGGTCCCAAGCCGGAAGTTCCGTCCCTCGGAATTAGTTTTGAGAGCCGGCACTCGAAGAAGCGGAGCTGGACGCGGAGTCGGAGGCGAACCTGGAAGCGGAGCTGGACGCGGAGCTGGAAGCGAAACTGGAAGCGAGGCCGGAAGCGAAGCCGGAAGCGCAGCCGGAAGCAAATTGGAAAACGAGCAGCAGGACCGGACAAGGACGGAACGGATCAGAATTGGAACGGGACGCGTCGAGGTGTGAAATCTTCGGACGGGCCTAAAAATGCGGTTTCAACGAGGGGACGCGTCGCGACAAAAAGGTCGCGTCGTGCCGGAAGGCGAGAGCGAAAAAGAGAGAGAGGGACACAGATGTATCTAGGTAGAGCGAATCCAGAGTAGGATGACGAGGGGGTCGGAGGGGGATTGACGAAGGAGGTGCGGATGCGCAAAGGCGAGGCGGAGATCGCCGGGATTATGGAGGCAGATCATGTAGGCGTCTTGTGATAACAAGAAATCTTCGTAGCAACCTATTAATCATCGATCGGTAGAGAATCCAGTACGCTAGATTGGCACGCCCTAGGCTAAATAAATGGTGGACCCAGGATAATAAAAGAGCGTAAATAACGGTTAATATGCTAAACAACGTAAGCGCTACTACGAAAGCGAGGAGCGGAGAGGAAATAAGATAAATAAAAGAACAAAAAAATACCTAAAAAACACAGTATATAGACGTCTCGTGACACCAAGAAATCTTCATAGAACAACCTATTAATTATAATTCTAACGACGAGGAGGAACCAGTACGCTAGATTGGCACGCCCTAGTTAAAAGAAACGTAAGAAGACAACAAAAAAAAAAATATACGATGAAGTTATTATTAAAGGATATTAAAAACAGGAGGGGAGAGAAAAAAAAAAGTAACACAGACACACACACGTAACTAATTGAGATAAAGAAACGCGTTTGCAGTATTCATTATTATTATTATGGATAATCGTTCGGTTCCAGTCTTACTCGAGTAGCTACGGTCAGGTCGCATCGCGTTATATACTTCAGTAGTGGAGTTCTCGGGGAAGATCACCGGAAAGGAGGAACGGAAACACGGGATGGGAGCCACGAGGCCACAAGGACAGAGCACGTTTGGCAGATTCCGAGAGAGAGAGAGAGGGAGGCAGGCGAGGAAAAGGCGTGGGTCGGGGGTGGAACGTCGAGCCGATCGACCGGACCGGATATCAGCGGACACCGTCCGAGGAAGATCCTGACCGATGACCGTCGCGTCCTCGTCGCGACGAGAGCCGGCCCTGGATAGGAAAGACCGCGTCGAAGTTCTCTCCTGGCCAGGATCCAAGGGAGAGGACGACGTCAGGGAGCAGGGCGCACCACATTCCGAGGCTGACGGATTCGAGGAGACGGATGAAAGAATCAATAAACAACCAAACATGTTATTAACGCTAATAAAGATTTTACGATAACGAAAGAAAAAAGAAACAGGAGAGAGGGAGGAAGGGAGCGAGGAGGAGCAAAAGCGAGATGCCTGACTCCACGGAGTTCGAGGAGAGCACGAAGCGGCGATGGGACGAGGTTGTTGGGGACTGGGTGGGTGGGGAGGGTGGGGCAAAAGTAACACATTCTTACGTAGGTGAACTAAAGAGTAAACGGTAAAACATCCATTCTCTTAGGTTTCTTTTCATAGGTTAAAAGCGCCCAGCGGGCCAGAGCTCGCTAGAAATCATTATCGAGCCCCGGAGCGCCGAACGCCCTGTTCTCAACCCGAGGCCGGGGGTCCCAGGGGACGAGCCGCGCGTTCACCCATCCGGGCGTACACCCACACACGCGAGACGTACACGAGACGCTCTCGAAGAGATACACCCGAGACTCGACTTAATAATGCCTGCCACGCGACTTTTGGGGCCAGGACGAGCGGAGGACGAGCAGGGGAAGGAGCGAGCCTGCGGAGAGAGTCCGGTCGGCCGTAGAGCCACCCTCGAGCGGACGGATCCACCAAGGTCTCCCACCGTGAATCCACCGGAAGCGTTCGATCCACGGCCGGCCAAGTCCCTACTCTCGCGGCCCCCGGGTCCACCCGGGGGCGCGCGCGGTGGTTCGCGGTGGGACAATCGGCAGCGGGGGACGCCGGGGTCGACCGCAGGCGACAGGCCCAAAAACTACCCAAAGTGTTCATTATCCGAGACACGTCCTCGAGGTGTCATCGCACGTGCGCGCGCGTCAGAGATTCACGTCCTTCCGTCGCCCGTCTACCCGTCGGACGGACCGCGGGCCCGCGAGGCCCCGAGGTCGCCTCGAGATATGTTCCCTTTGTTTTCGGCGACCCGGGACCCGGCGGGATCCGAACCCGCGGCAGCGAGGAGACCGGGGGCGCGACCTCCCCGCCGAGGAAGCGCCGTCGGTCCGGCGCAGTCCCGAGCGATCCCGGATACCTCGGGCTTCCGCTAGCTTTCTTCTCGTGCGTGCCTAGAGAGAGGTGTCGGAGGGAGGGGACCGGTACCCCTGAAACAGGGAACGGGGGGGATCGACCCTCGAGCGGGCGAGGTTGTCTACAGGGTGTTCCGTGCCGGGGGACGTAGGAGCCCAAAATGCTTTGCCGTCGTGCGCCGCCTCTCACTTTAGGCTAATTATTTAAATATTAATGATATAATATAATATAATAATAATGATAATATAATACATGTTACAGTAAGATATTATTAGATGTAATTATTATATATGGTTAGTCTAGATCGTGTTGTTGATGAAAAAAAAAGCAAACAAACTACGTATAAGCGAGAACAAAAAAGAGGGGGAGAGAGAGAGAGAGAAAGAGAGAGTGAGTGAGAGAGAGGGGGGAGGGAAAGGACGAAGGGCAACACGGCGAGGGGAATCTCGGTCTAAGACCACGCGGCGGACTGAGCGGGACTGCACGCACGCGTGGGTCGACGCATCGGCCGCGAGGCGCGTATCGAAGTCGACGAGAGACGCCGCGACCGTCCTCCCTGGGGGGCGGGGCGCGAATGCGGGCGCGAGGCGAGCGTCCCCCTCGCGGAGCGTCTCGGCGACGGGCCCTCTCTCCGTTGCCTTCGAATTTACGCGGGGCCGAGCGGCCGACGTCAAGGAATTAGGATGGAGAGCGAGCGAACTGGGGGAAGGAAGGAAGGAGAGAGTGGGAGAGAGAGAAAGAACGAGAGGGTGACGAGGAGAGAGACTAGGGCGAGGACGGCCTCCGCGGAAATTCAGTCGGATCTACGAACGGGAGGGTGAGAGAGGAATCGAGAGCGTGAGCGAGAGAAAGGGAGAAGAAAAGTGGGCGCGCGTCGGGTGCATGTGAAAGGGAGAGAAAGAAAGGGTGCGAGGGATGAGCGAGAGAGAGAAAGAAGACGAGAGCTCCGTGGTGTCACGAGAACGAAGGGTAGACGTCGGACCCTGCGCAGCCCGCCATACATGACAGAATCATTGAATGATTAAAATAAAAAATTGAATAATGTTTTATTAATATTGTACATATTTTAAATAATTGATGATGGACAGACAGATCGCGCGTAACCGGGAGACCCGCGAAGGCGCTCTACTTAAGAAGACCGCCTTTGGGATTCACGGGGTCCCTACTCTTTCTTGTGTTTTTCGTTTAGCGCAACTTAACACGTATACACCCCCGCAGTGCACGCGTATCGAGCCGCACGCAGGATTCATGCGCGAGCACTCGACGCGTACGTACACCCGCCCACGCGATTTGTCGTCGAATTATGCGCGCGCGTGCTCGCCGATTAATATACATACACCTACACGAGGAGACGAACACATACCACTCACCGCTCTTACCTACTATCTCTTATACCTTCTGATTGACGATTCCTTTCGTATGTTTATCTGTAAGTTCTGTTTTCACCCGCGAATACATTAAGGATGAAACGAGAGACATTGTCCAACCCAAGTGTCATTACTTTTGATGTTAAATAAAAAATACATAATTATTATGCGCCTCTAATATGTCAAAAATCCTTCTATGCTCTCGGGGCAGGTAAGTACGAACCGATTGGAAAATTAAGATATCGATAAAATGTGTGAACTCTGATGTTTGGTTCGATGACTTTGTTAACCGAATGCATCAAGATCAATGATAACATGGTGCATGTATTAAAGATTTTGCATAGTGGGTTGTAGATATGAAACCATTTGTTTAGAATGATACGAGCAAACTATAGTTGGCAAAAATACTTTCGTATTTTGTTCTTACTTACACCAATACCTTTAGCTTTACACAACGAGCGTGCAAGGAACGGAAGTATGTTCCTTATGAACTATTATTTTGGTGGATTATGAAGGAAAAGAAAACCGTGAACATTATAAGTAAAAGTAAAGTATATTCTTGTCTACATAAAAGACGTTAAATGAACACAGCATGTATAATTATTCGGTATCTTGTACACTTAATTTTCGTCTGTCTCTCGAAATATTCTTCTTCCGCAGACGTTGTATATGTTTTTTCAATTTACCAGAATTCTTCAGTTGTTCGTATTGAGATATAAGATCTAACACTTTCTTTTCAGCTGTAAACCAAAATTATGCGTTATACTCATACGTATTAACTAAAGGGATCTTAAATACGTATAATTTATACTCACACTTCTTTTTATAGGTTGGCCTCTCTCCGTGTTTAATCGCCTGAATGATTTCTTGTTTCTCTTGGTATTTCTTTTCCTTATCTTCGTTGTGCCTCTTCTCTTCTGTTAATTGATTCTTTAACCTCTGAATCAGATACTTTATTTTCTTTATTACTTTGGGATCTTCCGCAGACTGTAGTTCTTGGTGTAATGCCTCTAAATCATTTTCACGTAACTTACTAATGAACCCATAGGACCGTTTAAATGCTGTTTCGTTAAAGGTACCACAGAGACTATCAAATCGGGGATCACGAGGGACAATCTTTTTTGTAGATACCACTTCTTTGAAACGAGAAACAGGCTTCTTTGCAGACATTTCGCGAGGTCTGTTTTTGTTCTCGCGTTTGAAGTCAACTTTTTTAACTCTTTGTGGTCCAAAAATCGCTTCATTGTATACTTTTGATCCTAACTTCTCCTTAAGTCTCTTCAAATCCTCGAAACTCATGTGAGAAAGTTCTGCCCGGATCTCGGTCTGTCACAAAATAAAATATTTTCAAATCAAAACGAACATGCCTACCAAGGTGAACCTAACCTCGTCAAAGTAAATAACCCCTTTTGTAATTGCAAATCACTCAGACGCACCTGATCTTTGTCAACATCCAGCAGCCTGTCATCCTCGTCATTCATTTTAACCCAAATTACAACGGTTAAGAATAATCCGTTGAAACAAGGCTCTTTTGCTTTGCTATTACAGAGATGAGTTGGGAGATTGCTCACGGGCAAAGTCGCGCGATTACGGTCTGTGCTGCCCTCGGTGGAGAATGCAGGCGGCTAACGACCCTTGCCCCCAACGGCAACCGACTCTGGGATCTGGGAGAGAAGGAGGGATCAAATCAGGGAACAAACCCTCTAATCGCCTATGTTTGAGTCTTGAAAATCACTCGTAAACCTAAGATAATGATAATTTTCTTGCGGTGGGTGAAAACTTAGAAAATTTGCGATAAAATGTGGAACGACGTGGAAAGATGTTTGCGTACACAACCGCTAGATGGTAGCGGGTCGTGCTAGCAGCGAAATATGGGCCACGGCCACTCTCTATTACTTTATTCTTTGGCCACACATGCGCAATAGGTACTAGAGTTAATACGCAGGTGCAAATGGTTCGCCATTTGACTACAGAGATGAGTTGGGAGATTGCTCACGGAAGGGATCGTGCGATCGCATCCTGTGCTGCCCTCTGGTTTCGTACGTTAGCTTTCACTGTTTTTTGCCGCCAAGGGCGGCGCAACGAATTTCTGATATTGAGCTCGCGCACTCGCGATAACGGTACCATCTACCAGTGAC